>NW_007022154.1:947665-1045918 GCF_000164805.1 Carlito syrichta
TTTTTGAGTTGGAGTCTCACTCTGTCGCCCAGACTGGAGTGCAGTGGCCGCTCCCGGCCACCGCAGCCTCGACCTACTGTGCTCCGGCGATCCTTCCGCCTCAGCCTTCCGAGTAGCTGGAACTACAGGTGCACGCTACCACGCCTGGCTGATTTTTTTGATTTATTGTAGAGATGAGGTCTCGCTGCCCAGGCGGGTCTCGAACCCGCGGGCTCAGGCAATCCATTCACCTCAGCCTCCCAAAGGCGCGGGATTACAGGCTGAGCCACCAAGCCCGGCTAGGGTTTGGAATTTCAATGAGTTAAATAACACATCTCTGAAACCCCTTATTTTCTTTTTCAAAAGAGTCCAATAGCAATAAACTTACATAATTACCACCAACAAATTTAGAAAACAGGTTAGTCCTCGACTCCTAGAGATTTACCCCGGGAAATATTATATTCATAGAACCTAACATTTGGTATTGCCAAAAGCTCTAGAAGGGTTCCAATGTTATCTGAACAAATGAAGAACATCTTCAGTTTATCTGTAGCAGAGTGGCTCTTAGATCATACCAGCTGTCCAGAATCTGCCATCTGTAGCCACGCTCAGTAGGGAGGAAGCTCCTTGCAGATGGTCCCCTCAGCACTATGCACTTGATACCACTCTCTATTTTCTCAGACATCACTGCTGTCTTGGCAAGTTTAAAATTTTGCTGTCCCAGCTCCAAGATGCTTTGTGCTTTTTTTTTTTTTTCCTTTTATATCAATCTGAGAGAACCCTAATAGAGTATACCATAAACTTAGGTTAAGAGCATGCTATAACCCAATAAATATGTAATCGGCTTGTGGACAATAGCACAGCCATTTTAGTTTTCTGCTTTAAAACATAGCCTGTAGCTGTTTAAAGTTTCAGTTATGGGAAAAACTGCAAAGCTCCAGTTCAAGCTTCAACCCCTTCCCTTGACCCACTTTCCCCTTAGCAACAACCAATCAGGTGCCAGGGGAAAATCACCTAAAGTTTCCAAATGTCTCTGCAACTTCCCCAGCTAGCGGGCCAAGGTCAGCCCAAGTCAAGTTAGCCAATCCTCCACGATTGGGCTGACCACCAAAGGTTACTGCCCAATTAAATGATAACAAGACTGGAAAGTCCCCCCCAAACTCTCCTCCCTTTGTGTAAAAGCATAAAAGGTATCTGCTTAAGGAAGTCAGGGCCTCTGGGTGTACTCCACTGCGTCGGTTGTCGACAGAGGTCCAGGCTTGAGCTTGCAAATAAAGACCCTCTTGAACTTTCATCGGAATTGGCTCTTGGTGGTCTCTCGGATTGAACATTCGGCCACTACAAATCTATATATTCAAAAGTTGTTAATTCTCACTTATTCCTCGAGTCTCATATTTCTGCCACCCACGTTCTAAATTGAGTCAGCCTCTGCATCTATAAAATGACCTTTTACCTCTCCCCTCTCTTTGAATTATTATGTTCAAGACACCAGTCTTCTAGAGAAAAAATTTCCCCTAAGTTCAAATACTGTGTAAGAGGTTAGAAGGTGATTACAGGGTCAGTGGCTCAACCATCATATGAGCGCAAGTTTGGTTCTTTCTCAATTTCATTTTTGACTGATCTAGGTCTGACGACTCATACTTGGCATCTTCACAATTAAGATTGAATCTTGGACTCAGAAATTTACTGGTACAACAGTAGAAACTGCCTGAAGAAAAAAAAAAGATTGAATCTTACTAATGCACACAGAATTCAGCCTGGCACAAAAAAAAAAAAAAAAAAAAAAAGTGGTTCAACCACATTTGTTGAGGTTCCTAGGAGGTTGCCATGACTTTAGTGAAGCCATCCACATGGCCTGCATGCCCTGACAGAGACCTGAGTAGCTTGGACATCTTCAGAAGTCCTTCATTGCTCAAAGCCAGGGCCCTGGATAAAGCCTACGACTCTTGGGACAAAGGATCTGTCTCTTTGGTTGAGGCAAGTGAAGGATGCAATTGAAGTTACTTTGAAGTGGATTTGAAGAAGTTATCCTTGCATGTGCCCCTGATCCTCTGGAAATGGCTTTGCTGGAAACAACGCAGCACCAAACATTCAGCACATAATGACCAGTCCACAGCAGCTAAGAGCCAAGGACTCAAGGACAGAGCTCTGCCTGGACTAGTATCAACCTTCACAAAGCACCGAGATAAGAATGCTCTTCCCACACACTAAACTCATGGCCCCAAACCATATTTCTTAGTCACATTAAAAATTTCTTGTCAGGTATCTTCAGCTTCTCTACTTCTATTTACTTTATTGCTCTGACAGTGCCTGGGAGTTGACAGCCCCATTCTCCATACGTTTCCTAATCTATAAAATTTGAGAGACAGGATATATCAGAAAGTCCCAAATCACTGTGTGCAGATTTTCAATGAATATCAAACCTGTTTCACCACAATAGATTCCCTTAGTCTACTTTGGGAGAAATAAATGTTGAGACAATGTATCTGCTGGAGAATAGTGCATGCATCTCATTCCTTCTCACCCCAAGCATAAGAGATCTGCCCAGCTACCTCACCTCAAACCTCTCAGGGGTTTTTAAAGTGTCATTTGGAGAGGTTATAGTGTGGCCTACAGGAGAGGGCATAACAAATTAGGATCTGCCCTGTCTGAAACACCGGAGCAGGGAAGATCTTCTGAATGGCCTAGACAAGAGATGCTTCTCTAGTGTATTGGCCTGTTATTCCAGTTGTTTTCAAAAAGAAGCACAAGTGTTTTCCATGAACTAGAGGCGGGTCCATGGGAGAGCTGATGAGAATTGTCTAGTCTGATAGAGCACACCAGATGGAAGTCAGATAGAGAGGGGAGGGTGGTGGGGAAAGTCGAAGTGAGCCCTGAGGTCCTCAGGAAGGAGCAGAAACAGTCATCACCTCAAGTGGCCAGAAACTGGAAGTGTCCCACTCCTGCCTGGTTTTTCACATGAACGGTAATATCAAAAGTGGGCAGGGAGCATTCCCCCAGCCCAGCCACGCTCACTGAACAGGTTTTCCATAAGGATTGACTTCGTAGTGCATAGACAAGACTTCGGACAGCATGCTTACTCACCTGCGACCAGCACCAACCAGTTTAACATGGTATGAAAAACTCTCAGCAAGTGTCTTAGTTCCATTCTGTGCCACTACTGACTGCACACTTTCTGCTCTACTCCTGGCCAGTCAGCTCTCCTGTAGCAGTCATTTCTGCTACAACGCCACATACGCCCTGTGTAACATCATGCAATTAAAACCACAGGGTTTTGGATAAATCGGCTTAGGGGTACCACAGTCATCATCAGTGACACATTTCTTTAAAGATAGAAAAACAGTGAAAATGATGACAGTTTTACGCATGTTAAGTGATTCAGAAATACTTAAATGCTCCAAAAATTAGGGCACATGTAGTTCCCACTTGGAAGTGGACGGCTGCATACTATGGTGAAGTGGTGGAGTGAGGTTTCTCTGAAACCAGACAGAATGCTGTGAAACCAGACATGGAAGAATGTGGCTCGTGGTCCGTGTCAGGGCTGTGTGTGTGTGCTTCGTGCATTTCTAGGTAGCCCCATTCAGTCGAGTGCAGTTTTCTGTATTCACCTAGTACTTCTCATGGATGAAAATGCACAGACACAAACACAAAATGTGTGCTGATGGAGCAATTGCATGAAAACAAATTCACATTTTCAAAACAAGCAGAACTGACAGTAGATATCTATAAACCAGAAGCCACGCATCTCCCAGTCTGCTTTAAAATAGTATCATTTGCCGGGCTCGATGGCTCAGCCTGTAATCCTGCGCCTTTGGGAGGCTGAGGTGAGTGAATTGCCTGAGCCCGCGGGTTCGAGACCCGCCTGGGCAGCGAGACCTCATCTCTACAATAAATCAAGAAATCAGCCGGGCGTGGTGGTGCATGCCTGTAATTCCAGCTACTTGGAAGGCTGAGGCGGAAGGATCGCCGGAGCCCAGCAGGCCGAGGCTGCGGTGTCTGGGAGCGGCCACTGCACTCCAGTCTGGGCGACAAAGTGAGACTCCAACACACACAAAAAATAAATAAATAAAATAAAATAAAATAAAATAGTATAATTTGTAGGAATGTGGTCCCCCAAGTGTAAAAGCTACAATTTTTGAATTTAGGCCACTAGGGTTAGCCAAAAGAAATATATAACAGCAAAGAGTATTCTGAAGGCCCTTGTTAGAAGACCTGTAATGTCCTCAGAAAGTTACTCGACTCTGGTTAAATTGTGTGTGAGGACACAGACAACACCTAAAATATATTGTGCATTTTGAAAGCAGGAAGAGGAAAAGAAAGAGGAGAAAACAAATGCTACTAATCAAAGGAGACAAGACTCAACATATACTATCACATGGATAGACTGGAATGGTAACTCATTGTCTTTTTTTCCCCTGCAAGTTAAGATATAAAATCACAGAAAAATCAATGTTTATAAAATCTATTAATCAAAGTCATCAAAATCGAATTCCTCTATTTCAAGATTGGCTAAAAAGACATTTCCTCTTCCTTGTTTTGGGAGTGAAAAATAACAACTAAATCTACTCTAATAAGAAATATAAAGGTTTGCTTTTTAATGATTAAAATATTGAAAAAGTCAAGGGTTCGAGACTCGCCTGGGCAGTGAGACCTCGTCTCTACAATAAATCAAAAAATCAGCCGGGTGTGGTAGCGCGCGCCTGTAGTTCCAGCTACTCGGAAGGCTGAGGCGGAAGGATCGCCGGAGCCCGGCAG
Source organism: Carlito syrichta (assembly GCF_000164805.1). Taxonomy (NCBI): domain Eukaryota; kingdom Metazoa; phylum Chordata; class Mammalia; order Primates; family Tarsiidae; genus Carlito; species Carlito syrichta. The sequence goes on from NW_007022154.1 coordinate 952,400, forward strand.
GTCGAGGCTGCAGTGGCCAGGAGCAGCCACTGCACTCCAGTCTGGGTGACAGAGTAAGACTCCAACTCAGAAAAAAAAAAAATTGAAAAAGTAATATATGAACTATTTACAAAAGCAAATCGTAAGTCACTGGAGGCAGATGCCAAGATAATATGTCTTCAGTGTAATACATTAGGCTATACAACGACTCGAAATATAATAGCAATCATGATAATGAATTTATAAATCCTTACACTTTTATAAAAATGCAGTATTTCAGTCATTTCTGCAATCTTTTGAGTTTCCTTTGTTCATCACCTGTTTGTGGGTAGTGCCCACTTCTTTAGATGGAAGATTCTTAAGGGGTCATGATTAACTTATTAGTTACGTTCATATGTTTCCAAAACATCCAGTTCATTTTATCTGCATTCAGCCATTTCAGTGAAATATATTCTGGACAGTGACTTATTTGGCAACTGGTTATTTGTCACTTTTTCTTTGGTATCATGGAGATTATCATATTTAAATCAATTCTAAATAACTTTTCTCTAGCAGTTAGCCAGTGTCTTGCATAGTCAACAGGTCAGAAATATCCAGTGAGACTCAGGGAGCCGTTATCAGAAAGAATTGCTCCTCAGCCCTCATATAATCCTGAGATACTTATCATTTTACATCAGAATTTCAGTGTCTCTTATTTCCTTCCTTAATCTAAGGGTTCTAACAAGGAATACTCTCGCTGTAATCCCTCTTTTCTCAAAATCTAACATAGGACTAAGTACAAAGCTAAGTTCTCTCTACTCCAATGAAATAGAATGTGTTCATTACAAGGAAGTTAGTGCTGAATGGTCCAGTCGGGCCTTTTAAATATTCAAATAATCTGATAGTAGCTAGAAACTCTACTTAGTTTAGGGAAACCTTCTGGATTTTATTTCTTCCTCATTTTTAATGGACTAAGTAAATTTAGGTCACTGTGAATATGTGGGTAAGGTCATGAACTTCTTCTGTCCAGTGTTGCTATTTGTATTGCTTCGATTACTCTAGCCCCGGCCAAACTAAATGTCTTCTATATTTTTAAAATAAAAATGCAGCCAACTAGTATGGAGGAAGCCTCCAGAATTCCCTGCCCCACCCCCACCCCCAATGCCTCCAATGTTAAACTTCATCTTCTTGCTTCCGTGTCCAATCCAAACTGGACCAGCATCACCAGTTTCCTAGGCAACCCTGAAAACCTGGCTTTACATAACTCGCTTTGCCCACTGTTGGAATGCAGCCACGTCTGGGGAAAGCGCAGCAGCTGTTTGGCTGCCTCATAGCAACACTTCACAACAGTGTGGGAGGAAAACAAAGAAGAGCAATATACTCAAATTAAACTGCCCTGGGGAGAGTAAGGTACCAGGGCAGAGACAATAGTTTAGAACCAATTAGTCAACAGACCTGCTCTGAAGACGAAGGTGGTGCATTTTTAATGAAATCAAGAGAACCGGGTCATTGGTTCCATCTTCTACTTGAAAGGCACCAATACATTTTTAAATACTATCATTGAAACAGTCCTTCTGGTTCAAACATAACATACTACCAAAAAAAGTATTTTTTTTTAATTTGATGATTTTTATTCCAAAACAAATCAGCAAAAAGAATACCAACAGGAAAGAATAAGTCAACTGGGTTATGCTTTCATGTCATTCCTACTATTTTCCCAAAAGTTCATAGCATTTAACCCAACCACCACTGCTCTAGAATTCAGATAGCAATGCAAGAAGCATTATTTCAAACTGGCTCTATTCTCCCTTTAGTACAGAAATAAGATACATATTTATAGCAGCTACTATTTGAACCATGATTTATAAAACATAGTTTAGGAAGGAGGGAGGGGGATAAAAGTTTAAAAGCCATCCATGGGGTACCATGTCCACCACCTAGGTGACAGGCTCAGTAGAAGTCTAAACGGCCACCATCATGCAAGACTCCCATGTTACAAACCTGCACGTGTACTTTCAGATCTTAAAAAAAAATGTTTTTTTACAAGAAATTAAAAAGGTAAAGTTACATTCTCAAATAGTAAGAGGAAAGTACTTGAACGGATAGACTGAAAACTGCCCTGTTATGCTGTTAGTTTGCTCTGCACCTGGCCATAGGAGCACACAGAAGTTTGGAATGCAAGTTTGAGTTTCTTGAACCCAACAGTGTATCCAGGAGCCCAACTACTGCTTCCTCGAGAAGGGTTACCTCTTTTCTCAGCACAAAGACACCATCTCTTGGCCACGTAGACAGAGGGGCAGCTTCCATTGGGTAGACTGTGGTCACCAAGATGGGGGAAGCTGATTTTCCCACTAGAAACCCTGCCTAGAATGGGGAACCCTAAAGATCTTCTTGTGTAAAGACTTCATTTTATAGATAAGGGAACAAATACCAGGGAGGGCAGCCTAATTTGGGGGGCCCAGTAGAAAAGGAAAATGAGCATCATTGGCTCCGAAACTAGGAAAAGGTGTTATTAAAAGTGCAGACATCTCAACTTTTTCCTTTCTGTTTCCATGACCTCTCTCAGCTTGTCATGGTATCTTTTATTTGCTTCATGTTATCTATTTAATGTAATCCTAAGGGACGAAAAGTTTAGGATGCAATTATTAGCTTGAATATCCCCATGCATCTTCGTATTGTGCAATAACGGTTTCAATACAAATGTAAAAGCATTTTATTGGCTATGCAGAATCACTGAAATTATGCAGTTCCCATTTTGTAGGACATACACATAGACACACTTCACACTTATCAGAGCACTGCAGAAAATTATGTCTACTATTATTATTTTACTATATGATACACACTCATTCTATCAACCTTCTCTATCTTCAGCTTAATGATGAATAAAGAAGGCCTGAAGGGAAAAAAAAAACTTTGGATAGATACTACTATCTTTCTAAAGTTGTCCTCATATCCTTTGTGTCTTCTAGAATGTCACTGTCCTCTTTCTGCATCAGAAAGCAGCTTCTGGTATGAATGAAAAATGTGGGCTCTTGGGATGTCAGAGTCCTGCTCACTCATTTGGAAATGAAACATACTTTCCTTGAACTCTCGAGTCTATCTGGACTCCCAGGCATCGTGGGTCCACCAGGATTTTGAATCATTTGGTCTTGCAGATGTTACAGGTGAATGGGGCAGTGTGGAACCACAGTGGACATTCGTACCATGCATATCTCCTCTACTTACTTGTCTACACCATTGGCCTGCTAGACTTTACTCACAAAACACAAGCTCGTGGGTTAAATTGCTAAGACTTTCAAGACAGCAGAAGAAGAACATTAAACCAGGCACAGAGCCCATCTGAGTGCGGTCCCTGAGTGACTGCACAGGTTACTCGACCACAAAGCTGGGTATGAGGGATGTCGAGTGATTTTCCTGATAACCAGAGCTGGATGCCTTCCAATCTCAACTCATTTCTAAGCATTAACTTCTATATACTCTTCTTTTGCCCAATATACTGGTCTTTCTAATAATTGTTCCGTGTTACTATTAGATCGGGGGAAGGTTAGGATGCAAATGTTTAGAGAAAGAAAGGTTTTTAACTGTAATTTAATGTCTATGGTGCTTTGGGAGATGATCATAGTTCTTAGGATTCTGAGAAGGCCAGGTGTGTTGAATGCAGCCTTAAAGCTGGATATGCAAAACCTCGGAGATATCAAGTAACTCATCCAGCGCTGAAGCAATGTATATGCTGAGTAAGCATGGCTAATGAGATTTGAGAGGGGGACCCCCAAACCCCTAGATTTATTTCTTAAAGATTGTGTATTTATTCTTACATGTCTAAACTTCAGTCACCTTCACAGTACTCTCCATTTGATGCAATACACCTATCAGACCCTTTTCCCACGGCTCCAAATGGTTTTTGAAATTGTCGATTTTGATGGCTTTTAGTGCTTGTGCCATTTTTTTGTTTCACCTCTTCCACGTTGGCAAAATGTTTCCCTTTGAGGGCATTTTTTTCATTGGGGAAAAAAGACCAAAAACATTTCTCAAGGCAAGATCAGGTGAATAGGGATGGTGGGGTATGGAGTCATGCCATCTGGGGGCAAAAACTGCTGAACACTCAGCGTGGTGTGCGAGGTGTGCTCGTAAATCACCCATCATAAAACGGGCAAACGTTGGAAAAAAGATAAAAAATAAAAAAATTCACTGAAGCTGAACATAGTCTCTCACAGCAACGCTAGCTGGTACACGGATGCCGATGGGATCCTAGAACGCCTACCTAGCAGGAAGTCTGTACTACAAGGGGACTGCCCTCCAAAGAATAATTCCATTTTGGGGGGGGGGGTTCCCCTTGTATAAACACATGGACCTTTATTTTTGTGCCCTATTTTCGTGCCTTTCAGAGTTTATTCAGTGTCATGACTTTCCCATGACTCTGGATGAAAAATTGGGCGGGCCCTCTAGTTTCTCCCACTTGTAGGTAGGAGACAGTTCTCTAATCACTTTAGGTAACAAACTCAGTTTTAACTTGGTAACTGGAATGTTTGGGTTTATTTACTGTACACAGGTCTGGATTCATGTCAAATCTCCTCCCCTCCCCCGGCTGGGTTGTTGAAACTGGTCCCTGCATTTCCAAGAATGACACAGGGCTTCCCCTTTCTGGCTTGCCTCTGCCTCCAGTTATTAGCTGGAATGGGAGTGGTTATTACTTAGGAAGTGGGGGGTGGATCATGAAAGGGCTGAAAAAGGGAAAGAGGAGAGAAATTTCTTCTTCCAGTGAGTTCTGTGCTGGCTTCAAGTTCTCTGTACTCAAGGATGCCGTTTTCGGCCTGCTTCCTCGGAAAGCAGAATCTATGTAATTCATTGGGAACTCTGACCTCAAAAGTGAGGCACAGAGATAGTGGAACAAGGCAGGTTCAAATTAAGGATGTTTCAAATTGGTCAATGTCAGGGTGATTAGATATTCCACTCGGTGAGACCTACTGAGAAGCTATATGGCATAAGCTTTAGGATCTACCATTCAGCAGAAGAAGGAGAATCTTTTATTTGTCGGCGTCTATCTACCTTTACTCAAAGGTTCATCCCATGGACCTTAACTCTCCTGGTGTTCCAGGTCGAATGTAGATGAAAACCAAGTAAGTTGCTGCTACAATTTCACAGAGAAGCCCAGGAACGCTGCATGGGCTTGAGGTGAGGCAGTGGCAAGAGGCACTTGCAGGTAGCGATTTGGGGGCCACGTGCAACTCATCACTGAACCTGTGGCCAAAATCAGAGATCAAAGATGTTTAGAGAATCTGACACGATGCATGAGAGGTGACCAAATACTTGCTTTCCCGGGCAGTTTGCAGAAGCTTCCATCTTGGGTTTTCCAACTCAAATTTTAGGAGTGTCTGCCTCCTCTTCATCAGACGCTTCCCTTCCAAGAGGCTGGTCCTTGGAGGCTCACTTCCTATCACATTTCACCTCTCAGACACTGGAGTCCCACTTTCCCCTTCCTGATAGTCCTTTCGGGCTGGACGTACTCAAATGGCTCTAAGCCATCTCTCTCTCTTTCCAACTGAAGTCCACATCTGGTCCCAGAAAAATAGTCATATATTTTTTGGGCTTCAGTGGAAAGAAAGAGCCGTTCTGAAAGAAAGATGCAATTCAACCCTGCTCTACCAGCCAAAGCAGCTTTCTGAACTTTCTTTTGTGACCTCCAGATTTCCTTGGGTGGAAGTCAGACCGCCGTCTACCATGTTGTCAAATAAGAGGACAAAGCATTCACAACCAAGACTTCCTTTAAGAAGCCTCTATTCTTTTTTGACAAAAATAACTCTGGTGATTGACTTTATGAAGATAAACACAGCTGACAGAATCTGATGCAAAATAAGAAATATAACTTTCCAAAAAAGAAATAAGACTTTAAGGGAATGTTCTACAGGATTATGAAACCCTTGAAACTCCCCTATATGCTGGCTAACTTATTGTCCTCTCAGATGAGAAATAGTCTTCTCATATTGATAATGTTCTAATTCTTGCTGTTTTCAAAAAAAGTCATTATGTACCACTAGAAAATCCCCATTCTTTTTTTTGTGTGTGTGTAAATAAATTTTTAAATTCTTAAATAAGAAGCATCTCTATTAATTTTAGTAATGTAGAATACAAGATATACTTGAGTTTTTTTTAATCCTTACTGTGGTCTTTAGCAAAGTTTTAAAATTATGTGTAATATATCATAGTAGTAATCTGAAAAAAATAATTTAAAATAAACCCAATATTTTTCTGATTTATCCCTGATAAAGAAAACTTTGGGGGGTCAAGTAAAACACACGCGCGCACACACACACACACACACACACACACACACACACACACACACACAATTATTGCAGTGTGGATTAGGAAGCAATAAATTCCAAGAAACGAAATAATACAAAGTAAAAAACATACTGATCTAAGTGAAGACTAAATTAGGATTAGAATGGGATGGAGAGTGGAAGAGAGAAGAAAATCACCATGAATATTTTAGTATGAAGTCATAAAGAAGGCAAACATACAGACTTCACAGCAACTTGGACGGATTTAGAGTCTCTCATACTCAGTGATCTATCACAGAAACAAAAAACTGAGTGCCACATGTTCTCACCTTGAACAATTATCATAATACAATAAGAAAGGGATTGTCAATAGGGGGAAACTGCCAGGGGAGGGGGACACACCTCATCAACAGGGCTACTTGCAAAACGAACATTTGTATACCTAACCCTGAATTGTACCACATCTTTAAAATAAAAAATTAAACACCAAAAAATACATATTTTGGCATGAGAATGGGCTGTGAATGATATAGTTGATACAGTTGTTCCGTGAATGACAAGTCTTTGCCTCTGGAAACATGACGTCACGAGGCTAGCTGCTTTAAGTCAAAACGGGATAATGATGGACCATGGTTTTTTTTGCATAAAAGACTCGGGTATCACTTGGAACACGCAGCACTGTGTAGCAGTGGAGCTGGGCAAGCAAATCAGCAAGGTGTTATGGGTGTGTATCTTAGACTTAGAGAATATGGCTTTGTCCCTGAAATTTACTTCTTCGGCTACTAATGTGAAAATTCAAAGTCGTTAGTAACCCATTTTACCTAACAACAAAAACAGAAAACACTTACCAGACCAAGTAGAGCTACTCTGCCATTTCCTAAGAAAATGATCAAATATTTGTATTTGATTAATGGTGTCTATTATTTTAATCACGATGAGAAATTTTCTAAATAATTTATTTTGCCAATGATCAAGTTCACATTTGTCTTTAAATGGTTACAGGCCAGATGTGTTGTTTTCCCAAAAATAAAGTTTTCATGACTATGAATGAGTAGTTACTTTTATTAATCCCAGACCAAAGATAGTTAAAAAGACATCATCAGAAGATACTTAGGATTTTGTTTTGCCGCATTTTATTTATCCACTCCAATGTTAATGATCTGGAAGAAAACATTGTCTCATGGATTGCCTTTTGCCCTCAGCAGTATTACTTACTGCAGCAAAATCCCCACGTTTTGGAAGAGGTCCATTCGCTAGCGGCCCTAAACAGAAGCCATAAAAATTAATAACCAATGCAGAGGATTCTTGCTTCTGAAAATGATTAACATCCCTTCCTTGTTTGTGCTTTTCTGTCTGAGTTTAAGCTTGAAAATTTGTGCCTGATGTCTTTGGACATCATATCTACCAAGTCGTGTTTCCTCGTTACACTGTGTAAATCATAAACTTTTTCTTATCCTGGAGGGAACTCAGTGAGTTTTTGGTACTGACACAGACAAACTCAGTTATTCTGTGCCTTCCTAGAGGTTTCTCCCAATGTGTCTGTCCTCTTCTAACAAGGAGGGAACAAGACCTCAGCCAGTCTGCTTACTGACTACACAGCAATTAAGAAAGTGAGAAAGTTAGAAGACAACAGACACACGTTCTGAATCACCTCTTTTTTGAAGAAGTCATGGGATGGAGCTGTCCACTTTATGCCAGTTCTCCTTCACAGTATACCTTGAACGGCTCTGGCCACAAGTTGGCAACTGGAGGCTTAGCTTCATGCACCAGGTTATTACTCTCTGAAGAGCAGAGCATTCTCTATTGATTCATAAACTGCCCGTTCACTTCCCTTTTTATAGGGGAGAAGAATATAGCTTCATCACCTTCTGAGAATTTATGACAACACTGCAGACTAAAGAAGAATTTTTTTCTTTCTAAGATTAAAATCTTAAAATTGAACATTACTGCTTTCCTGGAAGTAAAACAACTGTAACTTTTAGGATATTCAGCCTTTTAAAATTATGATTAATATCTTGTCCAGACCATGTATTATTATAGCTGTAATTTACATTGTTAATTAAGGAAGCATTATTAGATGTTCATTGAAATGTATAAATGTGACTTTCTGTTTATTCAGTAAATAAATATTTCAGTGAGTAGTGGTGTCTCTTCTCTGGCTCATTAATGAAGCAACATTATTCATTAGTTTAATTTTATTAGTTGAGACTACATTGCTGCAAATGTTAGTTTTCTAACACACCTCTCCCTGTATTTATTCTGTGTGTATGTTTGAATTGGTCAGAATGCACTGACAATTGTTTTTACCATCAAGAACAAGATGAGCTAAATTTCAGCTTTCAATGAAGATAGACTGGTCTGTTGTGTTGAGTTATCTGATGTATCCTTAATTGCAAGACTTTTCCAACTGCTTTCTAGAAGGTCAGTGCTGCACTTAGTGGGATCTTTTGTACTTACTTCAAGAAAGGACAGTTGTCATTGTTCCTGCATCAGATTGGGCTTCTTCTACAGAAGTAAAATTCACATACGCTACTCTTATTGCTCAGAATCACAAAAGTAAAGCTTCAAGCTGTTTGCTGTTGGTCCATTACACAAGTTCTTTCTTCTAGTTATTCATGTTCTAGAGACTTTGAGAGTCATTTACAGGAGGTAACATTCAGAATCTCTGCAAAATGATGCCCTTGGGTTTTGAAATGACTTCTGACTGTACCCCAAACCTGCAGAGTTAAAATCGGCCATTCACCTCTAAATCTTTATTTAAAAATTCTATGACTATGGTACGGAATGCCTTGGTATCGAATATGTTAGTTAATATATTTGTTCAGAAGAGAACTCTTCCCAGCACCCACATGTCCAAGCAGAATTGTCTTCGAAAGTGGCCATTTTTTAGTTTTCCTGATCACAAGCTATTTCATTTTACAGATCATAACTGTTGAGTTTAAGCATCGTCATTACCTCCTAACAGTCAGCAGCTCTAAGGAAGCCACACAGAGTTGGCCCATCCTGCTGAGACTGGGGAATGTGAGAAGGTCAGGACTGGGACAGAGTGGGGATGTCCAACTTCAAGTTTTGACTGGAAAAAAAAATCTATTGGTTGGATAATAATCTTATATTTCAAAACAGGCAATAGTAAAAAGATAGACCTACATGGAAGAGAATACACACACACACACACACACACACACACACACACACACACACACACACTTTTGGAGGCAGAATGGCCTAGTAGAAATATCAGTAGTTTTGAATGCAAAAGATATAAAGACCTGGGTTGAAATTTTAAGCTCAGAATTTTACCAGGTGATCTTAGATGAGATAGTTACCATTTCTTTGTTTCCATTTCCCCTTGGCAAAACACAGATATTTTCTATTCATAGGATTGACTTCTTGTTCACAGCAGCTATGCATCACATTGTAGCTACTGAAATGCTAGCAAAGAAAGCAAAATGTCAGGCTACTGATTGCTTTGGGTTTTAGGTGACTCAGAAAAAAACTTTAGCTAGAATGTTCCTCTGTATAATTTATTTAGAATGGGATCCACTTATTAGTAATTTGTTTTACACTAATCCGAACTGATTATTCAGGAAAAAAATAAAATATAATACATACATATGAATTTTGTGCATATATGCAGTATATGTATAGTATTTATGCGGATGGCAATCACAATACTACCCCGCCATCTTGTGGTAGCAGCGAATTTGACAACTATATTATTTTCTCAAGTGTAATGAATTATATTCTAATACTGTGTGTCCACGGCACTTTTCCCCTCGAATGAATAAGTCAAATTACTTTTTAAAAACACACACACACAGAGAAAGGTTTTTATCAGCATATACATTATTCAGCTACTTTGATGGCTTTGTTTGACAAATGATTTATGCCATTAAAAAATTTTTAAAGAAGAAATCGTTCATTAACTCTGCAACACCTTTTTTGAGTGCTTTCTAAATATTAGGCACTGTGTTAGGACCTGGAGACTTTACGAGAATATGTAAAATATAACTGAGCATGAATAGTATTACAATGTGAGAGATGTTGTAGAAATCCCTAGGCCCAGCCACCTAGTTCAGACTGGTGCACCCAGAGGAGCCTTACCAAAAGAGAAGACACGAGATGGGTAGAAATTAGCCAGGCAGAGTAAAACTGGGAGAGCCCAGTAGTAGAATCAAGGCAGAGGGAATTTATGGGTTGAGATAAGGAGGCGAATTTTCATTTAATTCCTAAGGTATTCGTTCACTTGCCAGGTATTCTACTTGGTGCTGGGATACCACTGCTGACAAGGCAAATATCGTCCCTGCCAACATGAAAGCTACAATTCACAAGGGAAGTGATAAAGATGAGATAAACGCCATAAAGAGGGGGAGAAGACTGTGCTAAAACAAAGAGGTTTGCTCTGATTTTGAAGCCCAGAAAAGTCCCACGTGACCACTATAATGAAGTAATAGTTAATATAAAGAATGAAGGAAGCATGAGAGTTAACTGGGTACAGGGGAAAAGTAGATGACCGAGAGGAAGAACTGCTAACACATTGGGAAGCGTGTGACACCCAGAGCTGGGAGCTCATAACACCATGCTTAGTCCTGAGAGGCAGAGGAAGTTCCATGTAGATAGAGCACAGAGTGCAATGGTAATGAAATGAGGCTAGACCCACTTCCCCAAATATTTACATCCTAATCCTGAAACTGTGAGTCATTACATGGCCAAAGAGAATGGAAGATGCAAAAGGAATTTAGCTTACTGATCTGCTGTCTTCAAAGTAGGGAAATAATCTTGGGTTATCCAGGCGAGCCCCATGTACTCACTTGCGGTCTTACAAGTGGAGCGAAGAATGGGAAGGGTGATTCAGGGAGATGAGATGGAAGAGAGTGCCAGCAAACAGTAGGGAACTGACCCATAACTAAAGATGGAGAGCAGTCGTGATGAGCCAAAGAATGCACGTGACCTCCAGAAGCTAGAGAGGGTAAGGAGGTGGATTCTTCTATGATGCCTAAAGAAATGAGTACCACCTGTGGACACCTTGTTTTTGTCACAATGTGACTTGTGTTGAACTTCCGGATTAATGAATCCTATGATAATACACGTCTGCTGTTTTAGGCCACTAGGTTTGTGGTCATGGTTACGGCAGTCACAGAAAATTAATACATCAGGTTAGTTTTAGTTAAGCCCTATAAGCTTTTGGAGATTTTATTCCTATGTTAAGAGTTAAGGGTTTCATTACTAAAGATCAAAGATGGCTATTCTCTAGTTCAGGGAAAAAAAGAACACACTTGCCTCTATACAGATCACACCAACTGGTTTCGCTGAGACTAGATGAGTGGACCCAGGGTAACCTGCAAGAGGCGCTGTTGCAATTGTTTGCTGATATATGATGGTGCTTTGGACTAGGGTAGAAGATAGCGGAGGGAAGAAAGGCTCATTCAAGAGACAATGTTCGCCACGTGATGGATGGGAATGGTAAGACAGAGTTGGGACGTCATGTGAATTTTACTGTGCACATTAAAATATATATTTTAAGAAGAGAACATAGAGATCGGCTCCTTACTCATATTGTTCAATCTCATGATGATATTGGTGAGCACTGGAAGAGCAGAGTCAAAAATATTTGCTAACAGAACATACTTTGCTTTCAAAATCTGAGGACAGTCAAGAGACAGAGAATGGAACAGGTGTGCCAAAGAAAAGAAACCCTTTCCTTTTAATCCACAAATTTAGAAAATGGGAAAAAGGAAAAACAGAAGATTCTGAAGACAGTCGAAGAATAAGATAAAAGGGAAGTGTCATAAAACATGGGAATGAGGGGTGACTAAAGAATTGTTTTTGGATTTCTGTTTCTCAGATACTGGACTCAATAAAACATTATCGAGAGCAAGTCTCCTTGTCCTTAGATTCCAGTTGGGGAGAATGCAATGAAGTAACTGGGTAATTTCAAATGGTCCTATAGAAACAGACATTATTTCATGAGGTGTGCTTAGTAATGTTGAATGTCTTGCTATATACTATTGGTTATTCAGAATTTCTTTGACATACCCTTGCACCATTTTTTGTTGGTGCGTACCATTATAGCAATTTATAAGAGCTTGTTGTATATTCATGATATTAGTCATTTGTCTATTATATTTTTCAAATATTTTCTCCAATCTCAATTTTTCCATGCTAACATTGTTTATAATATTTTCTCTCATTTTTTCTTTAGGCAACCAAATCTGACTTAAATATTAAAAACTTTTAAAAACTGTTAAGAAAGTGTGCTATATGCAAAGTCTTTATGTCTTTTGCATTTTGATTGTTTCTTAGGAAATACTCACTTTGTTCAAATATATTATTATAGATTTATTCATCTATAGTTTTTATTGATGCGTGCTAATTGTACATATTTATGAGGTAACTTTGTCATTTTGATACCTGCATATAATGCATAATGACCAAATCAGGGTAATATTTTTAAAAGCTTTATTGAGGAATAATTGACATAAAGTACGCATATGTAAAATGCACAGGTTGGTAAGTTTTAAAATAGACATCCACCTATAAAATCATCATGGCAATCCAGTAGGTAAACCTTAAACGTTTTATCATGAGCCTTTGTAACCTTTCCCACTACCCTCCACACTCATCCTCAGTTAAGCATCAATCTTTTTCTGTCACTAAAAATTAGTTTGAATTTCTAGAAATGTACACAAATAGAAGTATGTGGCTTGTACCTTGTGTATGTTTTCTACTAAGCATAACTAAATTGTTGAGATTTATTCACATTGCTGCAGGGATCCATAGTCTATTGTTTTTCATTGCTTAGCAGTATTTCATCCTATGGATACAACCCAATTAAAAAAATGCTTATCTGTTAATGAGTTGCGGGGTACAAGTGAGCATTCACTACATAAGTAGCCTGCATGCAGGTGAAGTTTGGGCTTCTAGCTGGCCCTCATTCTCTCTGACAGTAGACCAGGGACCCACTGTGTGGTCACCTGTCCCCCACCTTCCTGCCCCTTTCCTTTCCTGGTAGTGCCCAGCGACTGCTGATCCCACCCTTATGCTAATGTGACTAGCATTCAGGGCCCACTTATGAGGGAGAACATGCGCTATTCAGTTCTTTGTTTCTGTGATAGTTCAATTGAAATGATGGTCTCCAGATGCATCCATGTTACTGCAAAGAATGTGATTTTGTTCTTTCTGGTTGCGTAATACTCCACCATGTATAGGTACCGCATTTTCTTTATCCAGTCCACTTTCAATGGGCAGCAGGGTTGGTTCCATGTTTTTGCTATTGTGAACAGTGTGACAATAAACATGTGTGTTCAGGTGTCTTTTTGGTAGAGCAATTTATGTTCCTCCAGGTATATTCTCAGCAGAGAGATTGCTGGATCATCTGGAAGATTAATTTTTTTGTTCAAACGAGCTAAATAAATCACCAAACTCTTTTTTCTTTGTCTTCTCTCATTTATGTTATTACTGTTTTTTATTATAAAGATCTGGGGTACAATTCAGGGTTAGGTATACAAACACTGATCATGCAGGTACCCTTGTTGATGAGGTGTGCCCCTCCCTCCCCTAGCAGTTTCTCTCAACTGCCAATCCCACCCCCCTCCCTGACAGTTCCCCCACCACTGCCAATCCCTTTCTTATAATACTATAATTATTCAAGATCCACTTATGAGTGAGAACATATGGTCCTCTGTTCTTTGTTTCTGTGATAGATCACTGAGGTCACGCTTTCTTTCTACAGAGGTTGAACTAGCTTATATTCCCACCAAGAGTGTAGATGTGTTCCTTTTTCTCTGCAGTCACATCAGTAGCTGTTTTTTAATGACTTATTAATGATAGCTCAGTTTTTAAAAATCCATTCTTATATTGATCAATAATCACGTTGTTACCACTTTTTGGCTATTACAAATAAAGCTGCTAAGAACATTTATGTATGAATCTGGACACATGTTTTCATTTCCTTCGGCTAAATACCAAGAAGAATGGCAGAATCATATGAGAGGCATACGTTTAACTTTCCAATAAACTGCCAAATAGTATGAGGGCTTCTAGTCTCTCCACATCCTTTTCATTACTTATTAGGGTCAGTCTTTTTAATTTGGCCAGTCTGATGCATGTGCAGTAGTATCCCTTTGCGGTTTTAGCTTGTACTTCTCTAGTGATGAATGGTATTGGGTGTCTTTTGGATCCCCTGTGCTTGTCTACCATTGCGTATCTTTTTAAGCTAATATGCATTCAAATCTTGTCCCTATAAGCTATCAAAAATTTTAAAAGATACAAGGGGCCACTACATAATGATAAAAGGCTCAATCCATCAACAAGAAATATCCATCCTGAACATATATGCACCCAACATAGGAGTATCAACTTTCATAAAGCAGCTTCGAGGTAAACTTAAAAAAGATATTAATTAGCTGGGTGTGGTAGCACGCGTCTGTAATTCCAGCTACTTGGAAGGCTGAGGCGGAAGGATGGCCGGAGCCCAGCGGGTCGAGGCTGCGGTGGCCGGGAGCAGCCACTGCACTCCAGTCTGGGCAACAGTGCCGGAAGCCACAACCCCTAAAGATGCAAAATGGAGGTTACCTGAAAATGGAAAAAACGCTGACTGGGAGCAGAGCCCCAGTGGGAAGCGGCCATGCTGGAGGCAGAGCCCCATGGATCCTATTGAAGGACTCCTTTTGGCCTTAAAGGAATGCATGCTAAGGCTTGAAAAACATTTCCCTTGATAAATAAAACAACTAGCTAGAATGTGCAAGGATGTGGAATTAGCAGTAGACTTATGAATGGAATTGTAAAAAAGGCTCAGCAGCGAAAATCTCCCCCCTGAAGGGACAAGGGAATGCAAATTTTGAAACCTTTAGCTGAAAAGGAAAAACAAGTACTTCCTCATATCCTTTATAAGTAACAACATTGACAGTTGTGATTGATGAGGAAGTGGGAAACTGAGACAGAGTATCTCCACAAACAGGTGTTTTTGGGAAAAACAAGTCACAGACATGCCTTTTGATTTAAGAAATATATAGTTAATTAGAAAGAGGGTTAAAATTAAAGTAAGGATTAGATAAATAGCAGTTATAATTAAAAGGTAAATGTTTATTATAGATGTAGGTATTAGTTAAATAGAAGGAATAGGAAATAATTAAGTTTTAAGGTAAACTTAAAATTATATATACTTAATGTAGGTTTAAAATTAAATACATTTAGGATTAGAAGTAAGATTAATTTCATATATAAGTGTAGATTTAGACATAAGTTTTGTTTAGAAATATAAAATGTAAAATGGGTAGAATTAAGAAAATAGATTAGTAAAAGAAAAGAAATAGAATAGTGAAGGGAAGAGATTCAGTTGGCCTAAAGGTCACAGGATGTGGCTGATAAATTGGCAACTGGTATTTTGTTACACCACTGGTAACAGAAAGGAACACAACGAAACTTGTAAAGGTCAACTTCCCCATAAACAAAAGAAAAAACATGATGTAAACATTTAATGTGTAACATTTTGTGGGTAGGGGGGGTCAGTAAAAAACTATATACGCTTGTAAGAGTTGAATAAAAACTGGCAGAGTCTTGAACTCTCCCCAGGAAGAAGGATCCTGTCATGTTTGTCTTTTCTTTTTTGCCGCTTCCCAATTCCTCTGTCTCAAGCCCTGACTCTCTCCTGGAGCTGGACTCTGGCACAACAGAGTGAGACTCCAACTCAAAAAATAAAAAAAAGATATTGACTCTAACACTATCATAACTGTGGACTTAAATACCCCACTCACAACCCTAGACAGATTTATCAAGGCAAAAAATCAACAAGGAGATCTGGAACCTCAACATGACAGTTGACCAAATGGATTAACTGATACCTACAGAACACTCTTCCCAATGATGATGGAATATACATCCTATTCATAACCACATAGAACGTACTCTAAGATCAATCACATCCTCAGCCATAAATCAAGCATAAACAAATTCCATAAGATTGAAATTCTGCCATGCACCTTCTCGGAATACAGTGGAATAAAAATAAATATCAAAGCCAACAAAGTTCCCCAAAACCCACAAAGATATGAACACTAAATAGCATGATGCTGAACAATTCCCAGGTCAGCAATGAAATCAAAGCATAGATTAAAAGATACCGGGAAACAAATGAAAATGAAGAAACATCTTACCCAAACTTCTGGAATTCCATGAAAGCAGTACTAAGAGAGAAATTTATATCTCTATGAACACATGAAAAAAATGGGAAGATCACAAGTTAACAGCCTAAAAAATCAACTAAGGAAACTGGAAAAGCAAAACCACCAAAAATCTAACTTCAGCAGAAGAATCCAGGTCACCAAAATAAAAGCCCAAATTCAAGACATAGAACACAAATAAAATACAAAAAACCCAACAAAACAAAAAGCTGGTTTTTTGAAAGCATAAACAAGACTGATGGAACCCTAGTCAGTCTGACCAAGAAAAAAAGAGAAAAAGCCCAAATAAATAAATCAGAAATGCAAAAGATCAAGTCACAACTGACCTCAAAGAAATAAAAAAGATTATCAGAGACCACTATGTACACTTGCATGGAAACAAACTTGAAAACTTAAAGGAAACAGAGGACTTTCTGGCATCACACAAAATCCCCAGATTGAAACAATAAGAAATCGAGAACCTAAATAGACCAACAACAATCCAGGAAATTGACTATGTCATAAGAAAACTATCAACAATAAAAAACCCTGAACCTGATAACTTTCAGCAGAATTCTACAAAACATAAAAGGAGAAACTGATACCAATCCTACTGAAAGTATTCTGAGCAATTGAGAAAGATTGTGCTCTCCCCAAATCATTTCATGAAGCTAACATCATATTGATACTCAATCCAGGTAAGGATCCAACAAAGAAAGAGAACTACAGGCCAAAATTCTTGATGAATATAGATGCTAAGATTCTCAACAAAATCCTAGCAAATCGGATTCAATAACACATCTCAAAAATCATCCACCACAACCAAGTAGGCTACATCCCTGGGATGCAGAGCTGGTTCAACATTTACAAGAACATAAATGTAATTAAATCTATCACCAGATGTAAAAACAAAAACCACATGATTATATCATTAGATGTGGAAAAAGCTTTTGATAAGATCCAGCACCCTTCCTTGATAAAAATCCACAAATATCTAGGCATAGATGAAACATACCTCAAAATAGTGAGAACCATCTACAAGAAACCCACAGTCAGCATACTGCTAAATAGACAGAAATTGGAACCATTTCCCCAGAAAACTGGAACAAGGATGCCCACTCTCACCCATCCTTTTCAACATAGATTTGAAAATTCTAGCTAGAGCCATCAGACAAGAGAAGGAGATCAGGGGTATCTAAATAGGAAAAGAGGAAGTCAAGTTATCCCTCTTTGTAGATGACATGATTCTATACCTTGAAAATCCAGAAGAATCTGTCAAAAACCTCCTTGCACTGATAAAAGACTTTGGTAAAATCTCAGGGTATAAAATAAATGTGCAAAAGACAGTCTCATTTCTATACACCAACAATGAACAAACAGAAACCCAAATAAAAAGCACAATTCCACTCACAATAGCTACAAAAAAAAAGGAATACCTTGGCATCTTTCTAACCAGAAACGTGAGACACCTTTACAATAAAAACTACAAAACACTGCTCAAAGAAAACAAAGATGACACCAACAAAGGGAAAAATATCCCATGCTCATGGATTGGAAGAATCAACATTGTTAAGATGTCCATCCTACCCAAGGCAATCTACAGATTTAACACAATACCCATTAAGTTACCAGAAGCATTCTTCACAGACTTGGAAACAACAATACAGGAATTCAAATGGAAACATAAATGACCATGAATAGCCAAAACAATCTTCAGAAAAAACACCAAAACAAAACAAAGCAGGAGGTATCACATTCCCAGACTTTAAGCTTTATTATAAACTACAATAATCAAAACTGCCCGGTATTGATACAAGAACAGGCATATAGACCAATGGAACAGGATTGAGATTCCAGAAGCAAAACCTCAATTTCTCAACCAACTCATCTTTGACAAAGCCTCCACCACCAACCACTGGGGTGAGGAGAACCTATTCAGTAAATGATGCTGGAAAAACTGGCTGACCACATGCAGAAGATTAAAACAAGACCCCTACCTATCACTATACACAAAAATCAACTCTAAATGGATCAAAGACCTAAATGTAAAACCTGAAACTATGAGAACTTTAGAAAATATGGGAGACACCCTTATGAAAATTGGACCTTACAACCAATTCCTGATCAAAACCCCAAATACCCATGCCACAGGAGAAAAGATAGACAAGTAGAACCTCCTCAAATTGACAAGCTTATGAAAACCCAAAGAAACCATCAAGAGAACAGGGAGACAGCCCACAGACTGGGAGAAAATATCTGCCAACTATATGTCTGACAAAGGCCTAAAATCTAGGATATACAAGGGAATCGAATATGCCAAAAAGAAAAAAGCAAACAGCTCCATTACAAAGTGGGCAAAAGATATGAACAGACACTTCTCAAAAGAAGACTTATGAGCACCAGCAGATACATGAAAAAATGCTCAACCTCACAAATCATCAAAGAAATGCAAATTAAAACTACACTGAGATACCACCTAACTCCAGTCAGAGTGGCCATCATCAATAACTCAAACAACAACAGATGTTGGAGAGGATGTGACGAAAAGGGAACACTTCTACACTGTTGGTTAGAGTGTAAACTAAAGCAACCTCTGCGAAAAACAGTTTGGTGATTCCTAAAATATCGAAAAATCGACCTTCCATATGACCCCCACATTCCCCCTACTGGGAATATACCCAGAGGAACTCAAAACACTCTATGAAAAAGATACTTGCACCCATGTTTATTTTAGCATTGTTCACAATAGAAAAAACATGGAACCAACCAGGCTGCCCATCGATAAAGGACTAGATAAAAAAATGTGATACATATACATGATAGAATATTACACAGCGACAAGGAAGGACAAAATCATGAACGCTGCAGCAACTTGGATGATCTTAGAGTCTATAATATTCAGTGATCGATCACAGAAACAAAGAACTGAGTATCACATGTTCTCCCTCATAAGCGGACCCTAAACAATTATCCTAATACTGTAAGAAAAGAATTGGCAGTAATGGGGATCTACTGGGTGAGGGGGGACACACTTCATCAACAAGAGAACTTGCTCAATGAACATTTGTATACCTAACCCTGAATTGCACCCCACTTCTTTAAAATAAAACATTTTAAAAATAAATGAGTAAATCCAAAGATGCCTCTCTCTCTCTCCCCCCCCTTCTTATTCATGCCATCTGTGAAATCCTTTTAAAGGCTCATGACTACTGCAGTCAGTGATCACGCTTCTCAATGTCAGCCAATCAGTGAAGCCACGTTTTTGAAAGTCAAACAGTAAGAAGAGGCCTTACTCCATCAACACATTCTGAAAGCTAGCTCAACAATAAGCCTACCAGACTAAGCACATTTCCAGTGACGTCAACCACCTCCTTACTTCGAAATTATGCCAATTCTTGAGCTCAACCTTTTCTGAATCCCTATATAAAACAATCTTCCTCCAGACAAGGCAACATAGTGAGAACTCATCTCTACAAGAAATCAAAAACTTAACCAGGCTTGGTGGTAGAGGCCTATAGTCTCAGCTATTAGGGAGACTGAGGCGGAAGGCTCACCTGAGTCCAGGAGTTTGAGGCTGTGGTGAGCCCTGATCAAGCCACTGCACTCCAGCCTGGGTGACAGGGTAAGATCTCAACTCACAATAATAATAGCAATAGTAATAATAATAGCAAAGATGATAATAATGATATAAGCTTGCAGCCAGGCAATCAGGGAAATGGTGCCTAAAAAGCATAGTTCTTTCTTACTTTTAAATAAGTTCAGTGATGTTCTCCCCCCTCCACATCATCTAATTTTAATTTTAATTTTATTTTTTTAATCTGAGTCTCTGTTGCCCAGACAGGTGCAGTGGCATGCTCACAGCTACCACAACCTCAACCTGCTGGACTTAGGTGATCCTTCTACCTCAGCCTTCCAAGTAGTTGGAACTACAGGTGCACACCACCATGTCCTGATAATTTTTTGATTTATTGTAGAAACAAGATCTCGCCAAGCTGCCCAGGCTGGTGTCAAACCCCTGGGCTCAGGCGATCCTCTCACCTCCACCTCCTAAAGTGCTGAGATTATAGACATGAGCCACTGCACCTGGCCAGCACTATTTAATGTACCTAAAAAATTACCTTTGTATATGAGGGGGATGAAAAAGACCCAGACATTTATTTATAAAAAATTATGTATTAACCCTTACTTGTTTAAGCTTCAGTCCCCTTCAAAGTACTCTTTGTTTGATGCAATACACCTATTGAGGCACTTTTTCCACTGCTCAAAATGGTTTTTGAAATTTGAATTTCGATGCCTTTTAGTGATTCTGCCATTTTTTTGTTCCACGTGTTTGGCAACGACAAAATGTTTTCCTTTGAGGACTTTTTTCATCCACGGATCCAAAAAAAAAAAAGATCACTCAAGGCGAGATTGGGTGAATAAGGAGGGTGAAACACAAAGGTTATGCCTTTTTTGTCGAAAACTGCTGAACACAGCCTAATGTAGACAGGTGCACTTGTAAATCACCCATCATGAAATGGACAAACACAAAATGGGTTCTTTTTCAGAGAAAGAACCTCTAAAAAAAAATTCAGCGAAGCCAATTGCAGCCTCCCACAATGCTAGTTGGTACACTGATGCTGATAGGCTCCGAGAACACTTACCTAGCAAGGGAAACTTGTACCTCTAGGGGTTTGCCTTCCAAAAAATAATTCAATTTTTTTATCCTCCTCTTATACGTTTAATGATTTAGAAAAAAGTCTGCTTGTCTTTCTTCAAAGAAAGAAAATATTGCCATCAACATCTGTTGGTGAGTTCATCCTTTCTTCACTTATTTAAATATCTTCATTCTCATGAACTGAATTCCCATATGTATGTTTAATGTTATATTTTTAGACTCAAGGCATACATGTTCATCTTTGCTACATGTATATATTGCACCGTGGTGAATAAGGCTTTTAGTGCAACCATCTCCTGAAGAGTGAACACTGAACTGAATCGGTAATTTTTCAATTCTCTCCCCTCTCCTACCCTCCTCCTTTTAGTGTTTCAATGCTACCATGCTCTTCTAGAAAAAAATCCCTGAATTTTTCTATAAAAAACTATGTGTTTATTCTCACATGTTTAAACTTCAGTCACCTTCAACATACTCTTCGGTTGATGCAATACATGTATCTAGATGCTTTTTCACGGCTTAAAACAATTTTTGAAGTCATTAATTTTGATGACTTTGAGTTTCTTGGCCGTTTCTTAGTTCACCACTTCCACATGGGCAAAAATGTTTCCCTTCGAGGACTTGTTTCACCTGGGGAAGCAAAGCTAAGTCGATCAGGGTAAGATCAGGTGCATAGGGAGGGTGGGGCACGGGAGTCACGCCGTCTTTGGTCAAAAAAGTACTGAACACACAGCGAGGTGTGGGCAGATGTGCTTGTAAGTCCTCCATCATGAAATGTTGAATCTCCAAGAGAAACTCACTGAAGCCAAACGCAACCTTTCACAACAACGCTAGTTGAGACACTGATGTCGAGGAGTTCCTAGAACACTTAACTAGCAGGAAAGCCTGGACTACAAAGGACCCGCCCTCCAAAAGATAATTCCAGTTTTTGCCCCCTCCATATATGTCCACATGTACTCACTGTCTACCTATATATCCATAATTCTTTCCAAAGCACTTAACAAGATGTTCTTTGCATTTCCAATTTTTTTTAAAGCAAGAGTGAATTAGTTACCAAACTATACAATTTTCCACCAGTGAAGTCTCTCTCACAACCTCACAATATTTAGAAAACAAGTTATGCGATACAATTAGAGGTAGTCTGTTTATTCAGTCTTACCACTGAATTTTGTCAACTTTTCTATTTTATCTTGTAACAGTATTTTAAAAAGAAACATACTCTTGGTCTTGCTCATGAAAATTGTGACAGAACAAATGTATCGAAAAATAAGAGAGATCATGATGGAGATAAGTGTTTTGTTGTTGTTCTGTTTGTTTGTTTTCATGCCCAATCAAAAGCTCTTTATTTTCAGCTTGGGATCTTTAACGCTTCACGAGATCAGGGATGTTATTTTTTTCCCTCTGCATGCTTAGCAATTAGAGCAATGCCTCACATACTGAGTGTTTGTGGGATGAATGAATGAATCAGTGTATGTATGAAATAAATTACTTTTATCTCTACGTGTGTTTGCTAAGCATATCATCGGGTAGAATTAAGGGGCATTATTCTTAATTACAAGCAATTAGAAAATGGTTGGGTGGGCAACTCAACAAACAGCATTTGTGAGTTAAATCTAAAAGTAACAAAGTAGTATCACTAGGTGGGAACTCGTTTTTGCCAAACAAGTGGTGTAGACCATGAATACCTGAAAAAACGTAAATTACTGTGAGATCCAGTCTCCCTAGATACCGCTCGACATCTGGACAAGGAAATGATGTTGAGATGTATGTTGGATATTCTGTCTTCTGATCTCCTTAGATGTGGTGTCTCTTTCTTCTTCCTCCCGTTACCCTTTTTCATGACGTGGCAGTTTGGTCACTTAGCACTTGACTCATCCTATCCCTCGACGGACAGCTCCATGGAAGAACTCAACACATGTTGGAGATGCCCAAGCCATCCAGAAAGGAACAAAGAACACTTTGTTTCCGAATTTCTGTTTTTAAATGAACTCCGTATATTTGCATTCTATTTTTTCCAAGCATTGTCATTTCCCCGCAAAATTCCTAACATCTTTCAAACTTTGAAAATCACCTTATAAGCGTATAAAAGTTGCTGGGTCAGATCCGACAGGGAGAGCTGAGATCCGGTGCTACAAGAAAGATGCCAAGAATTGCAAGGAGAAGTGAAAGAGTTTATTCACATTTCAGGATAGGGTCTGAATGAGACCAATGCTGCGAGCAGCGTGGCCCTGTGGGATGGGAGAAAGATGCTTTTGCGGCTTCTATAAGGAAATAAGGTTAACAAAAATCTCCAGTGACTGCATTCTGGGGTGCTGACCTAGTAGGTCTCGAGTCTTGACACCACTGTCTGTGCAACCCATCTCTTGACTCTGGTAGGTGAGCAGGTGAACTGGTGGGCTGTCACCGATGGCTGACCAGGAGGATTAGATTAGTTGGATCTTTGGTGGCTGGGGGACAAAAGCTTGGAATAGAAAGGCTGATCAATACAAAACGAGCTGGGAAGGGGGATTGTAAAGCCATTATCCAGAGTTACCCAAGAAACTGGTCCTGTCTTTGGTGAGGGATTAGAGGGCATGCTGGGTAATTTTGCTAAGAAGACAGAACTAGGCAGTGTCAAAAGGCCCCACTTTAGTTAAGACTGTTTCATTAAGTCATTCTATGTTGGCTTTTCAACACTTCAGTCGTTAACTGTCTACTTGTGATGTTGTGCTCACCTTCTTGTGACCATGTTGTTGTTTTATGACTATCAATAATTGTGGAAGGATATGAAAATCTGGTGCATTGAAAAAAATGAACCAGAAAGGATTAAGGAGACGTGATATAAGATGCAGTGTGAGTTAGATCCTGCAGAAAATACCAACACTGGTAGCAAAACTGGTAGAATCCTAAGGAAGTCTGAAATTAGTGAATAGAAATAGTTAATGGTAATGTACCAAAGTTGATTTCTTAGTTTTGACAAACGTACTGCAGCAATGTAAGATGTTAACGTAAGGGGAAACTGAATGATGTGCATATATGAACTCTCTGGATTATCTTTACAAAATTTTAATTTAAATATAAAATAGTTCAAAACAAAATATTTGTTAAAAATTAAACGTAAACCCTTAAAAGTAATAACCATATTTTTCAGTAAGTATATCGAAGTGACTTTTTAATGAATTATATTATTATTTCCAAAATGAGACTATTTTATTAATTATGCTTTGTTGCACATGAAAAGTGTTCAAGAAATATTTGCCAAGTTAGTGAGTCAGCATCCACGAGGGATTTTTTAGGTTTCATTAGAAGAAAAGTGTATTCTCCATTCTGGCCACCAGGTGGAAGTATCAGCACATCGGTTAAAATTAGTTCTTCACTGGAAGGTTAAAAATCACCATTTGAACACAGATGACATCTCTGAAATGTTATAATGTTATTGCATATAGTAAGAAAAAGACTTCTCAGTATTGTGATGAAGATAAAGAAAGCTGTAAACTGACTGTGGACAGGACTTCATGATACTGAGATGTGCAGAAATAAAGTGGAAAAAAAATCCAGCCATTTATTTAAACATTTCCAGACACGGCTATAAGTGCAGTTGAACAGATAGCACATCTGGAGAATTAACGGACATCTATCTTACCCCAGACATAAGTGTAGCATGCAATGTCTGAAACTACCAAGGCATGGAAAGCTAAACTTATCAGTGTGATGCAGCTAGCACTCTCAGTACGGGTGATATTCTAAATACAGGAGAACCATTGACACTGAATGCCACCATTTAAAGATCCAATCCACATTCTCCCTGCTACCTTTTTGATGACAACTTCCACCTAAGGAAATAAAAGCACTTACTGGTGTCAGCCAATGCAATGTTTAACTAGAAAGGCAAATTATAAGAACAGAAATAGGAGCTACAATGTATTCCCACAAAAAAACCCCAGAAAATCTTGCTTTGCAGTTTCTAATGCACCAATTTCATTCATTAATTTGAATAATCAAACATTTGTTATGTCTTGAAGTCTGTGCCAGTCAAATTCTCTATTCTCTGTACAAACCCTTCCAATAAAGATTGATATAGGTATGAGGGAAATTCAGAATTTTCTCAAAAGTAATATATTAGACACACTTCAGCATACAGTGAATCCAGTGACTCAGTCCCAATTTGACACATTACTGCTATATGCCACATTCTGTTAGATGGTACGGAAATAAACAAATAATGAAATAGACAAGTAGTGATTTTCCCTTATCTGTTTTCTGAGTTGTACAAGTTTTTAGATATGGGTCCTATGTAAAGTGCACCTTTGCCTGCCGTTCAAGTAAAAAGAGTCTAGAGTTCTAGGAAATTAGACCAAAGAAAGATTCACTATAAATGACTTATTCTTTTAAATAGAGAAGGCCTGCTGTCTATATTCTAGAAAAACCGTCCTAAAGCTGAAACTTTTACTGCTAAAATATTTCATAACATGCAATCCTACTCATTTCTAAGAATAGAGCTTACTTGCTTCTATTTATTTGTATACATTATCTACAGTTGAAATGTAGGCAACAGTTGAGGACTATTTTCCGTGTTGACTGACGACCAAATACATAGTGCTGATACAAATCTCAAACGAATTCACTCAACTTCCCCATCAGTGATGCCCTGAAACATCTCCCTTCATAATATTCTTTTCCTTGTGTCCATACCTATGTATACAATCCTAATCCTGGTTATTTGGAGCAAAAGTTCCAATAAGTGGCATACTCCAGGGCTTACGTTTAATAGATCAAGCCCTTTAGTGTTTTCAGGATTAAGATGTGTAGTTAGAGAGGGAGTCCTCAGCATAATCCACTTTTTGTCCCTGTCTGACACATATTTTATCTATAAAGAAATAAGAAAAGAAAAGCAAAAGAAGATAAAAATTTCATTGCTTTTTTTGGTTTAAGGATCATTGCTTGACTGATTTCTTCTGAGTTGTTTATATATGCTATTAAAACAAACAACTAAAACTGCTGGCTTTCTAGTACGGTAACAGCAACAACAACATCTGCAACCAAAAACTCACGAGTTTCTTAAAAACCTAAAGAGTCGCTCACCGATTTAACTATTAACTGCCAGATCATTCAGGTCACTGATTTGTTCTACAGTGTTTTCTCACATTTGCACGTTGATTTTCAAGGACAGTACATCGTACTTAATCATGTTCCAAGATTCTTTGAGAATCTGCTTTTCTACTCAATTTATTCTCCTAGTAGAAGATAAACTTTTGGAAGAACAGTCTGAACGGTCATGAAGGTCAACAAAATTTCTAGAGAGTGAATTGGTATCAGAAGCATCTAAACCAGAAGTTTCTGTTCTTGAGGGTTATGTGCTTGGGACGTTGCTGTAAAAGCACTGGCCAGTTCTTTGCTGGGATGTAGTTTACACCTGGTGGAGAAGGAGCCAGGCAAGGAGAGATGATGATAAATGAATGCTTGCTGCTGCAGAAATCCCTTTCACGAGGAATAACACTAACAAAAACAAAGACGAGTTGAAAACGCAGTGGACCTCAGCCTCAGACCAGGTGAGTGTTCAGAGTCTACACCTCCCTGGCCAGGCATAAAGAAGGCTGGGCCATCACTGAGTTCACAGCCAGGGTGGTCGTCTGTTTGCAGAACTTAAAGCAAACAAGGACAAGCTCTAGCCAGATGTGGGGGCTTTCAGGTTCACTGAAGGTTCCTGGGGTACTTGGAGTCAAAGCAGCTCACGCACGTTCAGGCTTTCCACCAGGAAACGTGGAGACATGGAAGCCAAAGGAATCTGATCAGCTCCCAAATCCCAGGTTGGTCTTTTTATGCCCCTGAAGACTTCGTGCTCACTCCTTCTCCAAGACTCAGAAGGAAACACAAACGCTTTTGAAGCATCAGCAACTGTCACTGCATCAAATTGCCCCCTTCAAATCTGATAAGCCGACATCCGGTGATGCATTTCCTAGACAGTATTTCGATGCCTTCACCCATACATGGGTTTCTAAGGATTTGTTCTCAGCCTTTTCTACTAAGTACACAGAAACCTTGTTAACACATCTTTGGAGACTTGGAGAATGCTTTTCAGAGACATCTCGTTTTACCTATCTTGCTTTTCTTCAACTTCTCAATTCCAAAATTAATCTTTTAATTTGTTCTGCTGATTTCTTACCTTTTCTTCTTTTGTTTTGAATTTCCTTCTCATCAGCCTCAAATTCCCCCTGACAAATGAAAGCCAGGAATTTAAAAGAGCATATGCATTCATGTGGTGTTCCAATGTGAAAGCAACCTTGCATAGGGGTTGGCACGGGGAGATGTCATTTCCTTTCATATGAACTTGGAGAAGACATGAAATCAATTCTATTCGTCTCAGACTTTCAGCTCAACTTTTATGTGCGCAGTGCTCAGGGGAAGAGGATCATTTGTCTCCTCCTTTTTTTAAAAAAAAATTTTGGCTGAGGAATTCTGTCGCTGTGTCCCCGTTTCTAAAATTACGTTCTGAGTTGGATGAAATAAAAAGATACGAGGATTAGCTATGGATTCATCTAATACAACAATGGGTTGATTTTTACAAATAGTCCACTTTCCAAGTGGACTTATCTCCAGCACTGAAAACTTTATGGATGTTTTGCATGAACTGGTCAAAGGAAACCAAACCAAACTTCATTTTATTTTACCCCATTGGAAGTCTGTTTACTAAAGTCACTAAATCACCCCGTTTCTGACCTCACCTCAAGGTTCAAACCCTTTTTCACAGTCATTAACTTTTTCAGCATTCTGCCAAGCAGATGTGTGTTCTGTGGCCTAATCCTTTCCATACTAGATGGCATGGCAGGCCTCCTTCTCATGGGGGCTTTGCTGCAGCCTGAAAATTCATTCATCAAATCTGATTTGCCCCATTTCGTTTGCTATCATATATTCAAAATACTCTTATTTCCTTTGCGAAGAAGGTGTGGCCAGTTTTATTTAATAATGAGAATAGGAGAGGCAAAGATTGGAATGGGGTATCCCTGGCAGCCTCCTTTCAAGGCAGCTTTAGAGATCTCCCCCATCTCATTATTCCTCTAGACACAAGATAAATTCACATATTTGAGTCAGATTCATATATTGGAGTGACACATTGTCAATGGTATAACAATACCTGGCTTCACCATCTCAAATCATTTTTCACATGAAATGTGGCAAGAATTATGTTTGCGTGCATAATTGAAAAGATCAGGAAAACAATAGATTGAGAAACTGAAGAAATAAGCTTAGTTATTTATTTTTGCCTAATATAGGTGGAGGCAAAATTTCAATTTGTTGTTCTGAGTAAAACTAGCAGTGATTATTTTACCACTTCTTTTAGCTAATATGGAAGGTGAACGCTTTCATTACTTATTGCCAGACCTTAGCTAGAATATTTATTTATAGTATCTGATTTGATTCTTGCAATTATGAGATTTAGGAATTATGTTCCCCTTTACCAGATGAGGAAATAGAGGGGCAGATGTTTTAGAAAAATAAATCTGCCTCCTGTTCTATTAGGCCGTTATATTTTAGAAGGCATGGAGTATCTCTTTTACATTGAGAAGGGAGATTTGCTCTAAATTTGATCTTTCAGATCTACAATGATTTCTTTCAGAATCTGGATAGTGTATTTATCCCCATAGAGGAGGTTGCTCAATTAGTCCTCAGAGTCCACAGGAAAAAATGGTTTTTCTCTTCTTCCCTCCCTCAAATTGGTAATATATGGTAAAATACGTGTGACGATGTGAATGGCATTTGGAATCTCATGCGCTCTACTATTCCTCGGAAAAAGATAGTTATTATTGATTCTAACTGATCATTCAAAAACCACCTCCCTCCAAACTTACTCTTTCTCACTGAAGGTTTCAGTTGCCATGAGACTGAGTTTTCTTGCTGTTTTCTTGTCCCTAAGCTCTCTGTAAAACATTTTATTCCTCTAGGCAACCAGCTGGTTTTTCACATAGATAAGGTCAATTAATTTGACCTTTGGTTCAATATGAAATGCATAATAAAAGCTGGTGCCCCAAGGACCGGATGTGGCCTTTCAAAAAAGCAACTTGCCGGGACAGGGAACAATAATTTATTACCTCATAAACTCCGGTTGAAATGCTTGTTGCCCGCACAGCAATGACAAGGAGTCTGTGTGTCTTTATTTTATTTATTTATTTATTTTTATTATATGCGATAGGGAGAGATGGGGGGGGGGGGACAAAAACCAAGCACCTGCCCCATTCAGGGACAGAAAGCGACAGAGGAAAAACCGGGGCTGTTCCTTCTTTGAGACGCACTCACACTCCTCCGATTTGTGTTTCACTGCAGTTTGCCTTGGGCTGGACACAAATCACTGGGCTCAGCCTCGGGGGAGTTTGTTATTGACTTTTGACTGCAAGATTTTGTTATTAATTTGTATTTCGTAACTTGAGTCAGGAGAGAAGTGCAAAATCATTGTGAAGTCATCTGAAACAGAAAATCAAACTTGCCATTTTGACCAACATCCAAAATGATGCCTATTCGGAATAGATTTATCTTTGGATGTGTTTGACAGCTCTGTCTATGAATCTAATAAAAGGGAGTAAACTTTTATATTTTAGTTTTTACTTAATCTTGTGTCTCCATCATTCTGTAGGCCACTAACATCCTTTATATGTGGTATGATTTAGACTGTTTATTCCTTCATATATGTGCTCTAATTGTCATTTGTGTCTAGCTTTATCTTATATTTGAAATAATCCTCTGCAATGAAGATAGTGTAGTTCAACTGACAAGCACTGAAAAGCACTATTAAGCCTTTCTCTCCTGTCTGATGAATCTGGCTGCAACAGTCCAATGTAGACCTTTGAAAAGGGAATGCTGCCATTTGTTGCCCCATAGAAAATGAGTAGGCACTTTGAATACTGCAATAACTTTATATACAAAAATGTCTTATTTTATACCGTCCCTTAATTTCAGGTTTAAGAATTCATGTTTAGAGAAGTATAGGCAGACCTTTTATTCGTAAACTTCTAGGGTTTTTATGACCACAGCAAGTGTGCAGCCTTTTGAAAGGCAACTTGATGGATTTTTATGGAACAGAAGATTAAACAACATCTTTCCATTTTGATATGTTTTGGTAAACTGTTAAAAACATTAAAAAAAAATCTTGGATGAACCTCTTTTACCTAAATCTTTGATATTTCTCATTATGTCTTAGATACTGGCTATCCGAATCAAAACATACATTTAAAATATTGATGGCTATAATGAGATGCAATTTTTGGAAACCAGTGATAATTTTGGGTAAGGGGTAATTTCTGAGTCATGGTATAATAGGATGAGTAATACTGTGATAGAGTAATGGCATGTCATAGTGTGGTAGAGAAGAGCGGCTTCGAGTATCTAGGAAATACCAGGGGCTTTTAGGTGGGAGACCAAAAAAAAAAAAAAAAATGCAGCCGAAGGGGACAGGGCATGGAAAGGAAAATAATATGGTCCTGAAGACACACAAACCTGCTATAAAATTTTTATATAGCTGCTTGCATGCCCTCCTGGTGAGAATATAAATCAGAATTATCTTCTTGGAGGTCCATTTGACAATATCTGTCAAAAAGCTTAAGTAACAGATACTCTGTCCCTGCAAATACAATTTGAAAGATTTATCCCAAGAAAAGGATCATCAATATCCCAAACAACTGTTGGCATAATGTAACTTATACACATAAAAATTAATTAAAATGTGTTTCAAGCCTTGTAAGAATGTTTCACATACAAATAGAGAATGGATAGCTAGACAAATTATTTGTACCATGCAGTTTGTTTGAAAGTGACTTTGTCATTTATTTACTATTCTACTGATGGTAATTATTCTTGCTTTCTAAGTGTATAACAATGGTAAATTTTCTTTTTTCCCCCAAACTTCAAGCCACAATAACAGTAAGTTATCAACAAATGTGATTTTGGTATAGCTTATGGATGATTCAGAATCATATGGCTAAAAGGCGAGAAATCTCGCGTTCCATATTCTTTCACCCAGTGGTTCCCCATGGCTCCTTGCAACCAAGGGTTAATGTCATCAGAACTATATTTCAAAAACATTTTCAGTTAAATAGACTTTCTACTGACCATCTTAAGAACCTAACCACAATTTATATTATTGTTTCCATGGGGGAAAAAATGTGTTTCAAGTTTCAAACAGCTACCGTAAAAACACATCCAAAACAG
Organism: Carlito syrichta; assembly: GCF_000164805.1. Taxonomy (NCBI): domain Eukaryota; kingdom Metazoa; phylum Chordata; class Mammalia; order Primates; family Tarsiidae; genus Carlito; species Carlito syrichta. The sequence continues at coordinate 983,632 of NW_007022154.1, forward strand.
TTTGTGTGTATGTCAAAGTTTGCCTATGTAGTTTTTTCTGTTTGTTTGCTTTGCTACCGAAAGCTAGTTGGTGCCCTGAAGTCATTAATTCCCTGAGAGTACAATATACCCAGAGCCGGAAATTGTAGCCTGGACTGCTTTTGACCTTTAGTGAAGAAAGACTTTTTTCTAAATCTTTGTCTTATATGGACCAATCGCTCCGTGGGAATTGCTTCATTAATTTATTTTTGAGGTTATCCATTGAAACTATAAATTCACTAATGTGTGGGTGAACTAAGTCTGACAGAACCAGGGAATTATATTTAGCACTAACAAGTTATCCTCTTCTCATTACCGTCTTTGTTTGATTGCAGAAAAACCTCAGAAGAGCTGTGTCTTTCTGAAACTTCTATTGTATTTTTCACCAGAGATCTAACTAGCTCAAAAAGAAACCATTACATGGATCCCACTGCAAGGAAAAATTCACTAGAATATTCTCAAATGTGCTCTGGCAATGAAACTTAAGTAAGAAACCGAATTTCTAGCAGTCTGTGTCGACTTCCCTAGATGATTCTAAACAATACTTGTTCTAAATAATAGTTGCAGCAGGTCAAGAAGAAGAGGTTAAGAGACATGGCAGTAAAGAAAGACCAGGAAGAGGATAAAAGCCTTGTGAGTCTCAGGAACATAAAACTGTCAGTTGTAGGCAGCAAAATTCTCACGACCCCACAGCTGAACTTTGTAAATAGGCTTGGCATCAAACTCTTGCCTGGAGAAACTAAAAAGGAAAAGAAAAGAAAAGAAAGAAAAAGAAGACCCTTGCCCTGCTGCAAATGCACAAATATACGGTGTGTGTGTGCTGCTGCTTCATGTTATAAGGAGACATGAGGTTCTGTTGCACACTGAATTGCCAGAACCTCATATTGCTGACCACAGAGTGAGACCAGGCATCTCACACCTGATTTGTGACCTAACACGGTGCTTCCAAACAAAGCTTTGAATGTCCTGACTAGGTCCCATTAGGCTGAATGATGAAATTATTTGTATTGGTCAACTGTTTCTAACTCTGTTTCCTGCAGAGGCTATTTCTAATACGTTAATATCATAAAATTCCTAGTGTGTGAGGAGGAATTCAAATGTATGATGAGGGCCATGGGATTAGGTGTTGAATGTGTTTGAGTCGCAAGTAGAATAATTTATTCAATTAAATCTAAAGTTATTTGATATACTTCTTTTGCTTTTCTCATTAAAACTGAAAATAGTGACATGTGCCTCTTTCAATTATTGTGAGAGTTGAAAGACATGCATACCATCTGATCACACTTATCTAGAAAGCTTAGGTCAATGTCTGACCCATGGTAAGTATACAATAAATACTGGATATAATTAGTATTGTTTTTATTATTATTAAAAAGCATTGTTAACTGAAATTTTAGACCTGGAAAGAAAGAATCCCCTGATGTATGACTTTTAAGTTTAGCTATCTCTATTTTTTTTTTAGTATAAAAAGCAAGTTCATTTCAATGCACAATAGGAAGCAGGCTGCACTCCCCTCAAATGCCTCTGTAATTAGAAAGTTTAGCCTGGCCGGGCTCAGTGGCTCAGCCTGTAATCCCGAGCCTTTGGGAGGATGAGGTGATTAGATTGCCTGAGCCTGTGGGTTCGAGACCCGCCTGGGCAGCGAGACCTCAATAAATCAAAAAATCAGCTGGGCGTGGTAGCGCGCGCCTGTAGTTCCAGCTACTCGGAAGGCTGAGGCGGAAGGATCGCCGGAGCCCAGCAGGTGGAGGCTGCGGTGGCCGGGAGCGGCCCCTGCACTCCTGTCTGGGCGACAGAGTGAGACTCCAACTCAAAAAAAAAAAAGAAAAGAAAGTTTAGCCTATGTCTTTATTCATTACAAGAATGGAAGCGTTCGTTGATGGGATTAGAACTAATTTCCAAACACTATTGCTATAGTTTTTATCATAATTTTTATTATATTGTATTTTAACTCGTTTTACTAATGGACATACCTAAAGATACAGAAGTAATGTCTCCCAATGCAAATGAATAGCTAAAAAATTGAGCAGAGGAATACAGAATAATAACTATTTCACTTTTTAATCTAAAGAATTTTATATATTTGTAACGTGACCTAGAGATTTCCATTTGAATGCTGACTGTGGCCTTATTTGTTTTTTACAGACATGGTGGTTAAATTCCATGGCAAGAAACAACTTAGAAATTTCTACATAATAAAATGTGTATGCCTTAGCCAGTAACTCACTTGTTTATCATATATTTTCTATAATTGATATTATGTAGTGCCTTGACATTTGTTGATATTGGCTTTGACAATTATTAAGGTTATTTTCAATAATTTTAACATAAGAGACTGAAACCTTCATTAGCTTCTTACTTCCTCAGATGACCTGATAAACCTTGTAAGTCACTTCCTGTGTGTTGTCTTAGGCAAGATGAATACGTTCTTATATTCTGTATGTTACAGATGAGAAAACTAAGATTAATGCCTGCTACATAATATTATTTTGTGAATTGTTTAAATTAGTGCTTTCACAATGTGAAGTCAATGTAAAGAAATATTAATATTGCTACTATAATTTAATACATCAAAGTAGTTATAATTTGATGAGCAAATTATAAAACATAAAGCATTTGCAGTTCTTACTGTCTTACTGACAATGCAAAATTTTAACACCTGTCTTTCTCTTGACAGCCTCCCAAATAAAACCTAGACTGTGAAATTCAACCCTGAGTCATGAGGTGTGTGTGCACTTACTGGAAACGTGGATACTGCTTTTTATTGTGCTAGAACTATGAAAAAAACAAAACTGGTGCCCCCAAAATACCAGATAGTTAATTATATTATACTATATGTATGTATGTATGTATTTATTTATTTTTTATTTTAAAGATGTGGGATACAATTCAGGGGTAGGTATACAAATGTTCATTATGCAGGTCCCCTTGTTGATGAGGTGTGCCCCCCCTTTCCAGGCAGATTCCCACCACTGCCAATTCCGCTTCCCCACCCCCCTCCTGGCAGTTTCCCACTACTGCCAATCATTCTCTTATAGTATTACGATAATTGTTCAAGGTCCGCTTATGAGTGAGAACATGTGATACTCAGCTCTTTGTTTCTGTGAAAGATCACTCAGTATTACAGACTCTAAGTCCATCCAGGTTGCTGCAAATTTCATGATTTTGTTCTTTATGGCTGTGTAGTATTCCATGGTGCATATGTACCACATTTTTTTAATCCTGTCCTCTTTTGATGGGCAGCAAGATTGGTTCCATGTTCATGCTACTGTGAACAATACTGCAACAAACATACGTGTACTGGTATCTTTTTTATAGAGTGAATAGAGTTCTTCCAGGTATATTCCCAGTAAGGGGAGTGCAGGGTCGTATGGAATTGTGATTTTTAAATCTTTTAGGAATTGCCACACTGTTTTCCACAGAGGCTGTACTAGTTTACACTCCCACCAACAATGTAGAAGTGTTTCCTTTTCACTGCATCTTCTCCAGCATCTGTTGTTTTTTGAGTTATTGATGATGGCCAATCTAGATCATTTTTAAAAGAGGGCCTACAAACAGAGAAACTAGGGCTATACAAAATAAATGGTACATCATTTGATTTTAACATCTTAAAACTTAGGTTACTGAAGCCTAGGAAACCACCATTCTGTTGCTTTTTTAAAAAGATATTTCTAGGGTCTCTCATATTTTAAAAGTTGTTACTCCACAATTGACAAGATCTCTAGACTAATACATATTATGGAAAACTTGTTTGAGTCCTATGAGTTCTAAATCAGTTTGGCTTATCCAATCTGTAACTCAGCATTTTCACAGATTTTAGTATGCTTTTTGTTTTTGAGCATTTAATCCTCAAAAGTTTATCTTATAAGAAACATTCTCGTTACCAAATATTTAGCACTACTAGCACTATCTTCTGTTTAAGAATGTTCCCAATAATGCCTAAACTAGGAATCAAAAAACATTCAAAAAAGAGAACATCAAAATATACTCATTGATAGTCCCTTATGTGGGTTCTGATACTTTTTTGCTTGTTTATGCAACCTTAAATTTTCTCCTCATACTATAAAATGCAGCATTTTCTTGTAATTCAGAAATTCTTCATGATGAAGTTTTACTTTAATTAGTATTGAGATTTTTTTAAAAAGACAGAATAAGCACAGGAAATTATTAGAATAACATGACAACTGGACTCCCCACAGCACTTCAAATGGACAGGTAGGGCATATTAATGGATCCCAAATGTTTTTATTTTTCCTTAACTTCTGTGTTTCTATAAGAAAAGTAAAGAGAGCATGTAGTTTAAGCTGAAGCGTTATAATTAGAACACATAAAGCAAATAAAAAAAACTTTTTAAAATAATAAATATATGAGAATAATATTTTAACTTGTAAATATTTTAGTAAAACTTTTTTCTTTTTTTCTGGCAGATTCATATTTATTGTTTATGATGATTGTATGTCGTGACTTGTGATTTCCTCCCATTTCACTTTGCTTGTGTAAATAGTATCCATTTTTTTTTTACAGGTTAGAGTCCAGTTGTATGTTTTGAAAGCCAGAATCAACGCATTACACTTTTTAAAACTATCTGTTTGCTGTGTGCCAATTAACATAAGATAATTATTATAAATTATTCCATTTAATCCCTTTACCCTCATTATGAAGCATTTGCTATTACTCTAATTTTAGACAAAATTATATTCAGAGAGAATAGATAACTTGTCCAAGATCTTGTAGCAGTAATAAATTACATGCCCATCTATCTATACTTTAAAAACTATACTATGTCAAGTTCCAAAAACCTACCTAGCAGGCTGGACAGGTATATGAGCATGATTGTGCAAATAAAAAGATTTACTTATATGTTCTTATTCCTCAACTTGCTCATAAACACTTAGCAAGCTATTGGCAAAGATTGAAAGTGGTGTGTGTGTGTGTATGTGTGTGTGTGTGTGTGTGTGTGTGTGTGTGTGTTTGCTTTTATGGCTACTGAGATATCGCATTTCATCACATTATCTCATTTAAATATCTTATCACTTATTAGACACAGATGCAGTCTTTATTTTTCAGCTATCTTTAGATGGATATTTGTTGAAAGTTTGATACATGATTCACTTCTTGTCCATGACTTGTCCACTCAAAGCAAAAATGTATAAAAAGAGGAAAAGTATACAAGCCAATTGTTTTCAGGCCATGCATAACAAGCAGGTCAAGACTATGATTCTATAAAAAGGTAAACATTCTCTGAATTTCTGCCTGCCCAGGCAAATGGGGATATATTCATACTACATGGCAGATCAAGTTGGAGTTCAATTAAGGAAGCAATATCTCTGAGTTGATGGGGCAAATATGACTTCCAAGTCGCTAAAGCAGCTGATGTTTACTGAGCAGCATCTCAAAATAGGGAGTTATATGAAGAAAAGTGCCCAGACATCTGCATGAGAATTTTACCATGGCGTCTTGAACAAGAGAAGTTGCTTAGGCATAGGTACAAAAAATTGTGAGACCTAGCAGAAATATTTCCTGTACAGGTGAAAACAGAAGAGTGATACCGAAGGCGTTTCAGGGGTGGAAGATGGAATTTTGCTTCAGGAAGAGTGAGGAAGTCTCTCTGAGAAACTGTGACCCAGCAAGGTCACAACATAATAATAAGAAATACATTCTAAAATAAATGTCACATCCTAGGTATCAGTTCAAAATTTAAATGATTATTTTCTAAAAATAAATAAAACTAAGCTTCACAATAGTATGATTTTTCAAAATTGAACATACTGTCAAAAAAGAAAGATGGCAAAATCCAGATGCTAAATAACCCATCACCATAATGTTCAGAATATAATAAAAATACCTAAGCATGTGAAAAAACCAAAGAGGGTGACTTTAAAAAAAAATAGTCAATATAAGTGACCCTGCAATGTCCTAAATGTTGAAATTAACCTAGCAGAATCATTTAAAGCTCAAGGATCTAAATGAAAAAAATAGTAATAATGAGTAAGGATATGAGAAATCTCAATAAAGAAATTAAAACTAAGGACAAACACCAAGTTGGAATTATAAAACCAAAGAGTTTAATTTCTAAAGTTAAAAAAAATTACCGAGTGGGCTTAGGACCAGTTTAAAGACTAGTTACAAATGGGTTACGCAATGTAAATGTAGATCAATAGAAAACATGCTAAAGAACAGAGACCAAATAGACTTTTTAAAAATTAACGAACCTTATTACTTTTATCTAAATAAACTGGCAAATATAGTTAATAACAGTGGTTTATGACTACACACACACACACACACACACACACACACACACACACAGCGAAGAGAGTAGACTTTAAATGCTTTATATATAAAACACACATATATATTTATATGGCTCAGAGCATAGAATAGTATAAGATATAATAGCTAAGACAGTAGACTCTAAATGCTCTAACCACAAAAAAGTATGTGAGGTGCTGAATATGTTAATTAGCTTGATTTAATTATTCCACAGGGTGTGTGCACATATATATTTATATATATCAAAAGATTACACTGTACCACATAAATATATTCAATTATTTTTAATTAAAACTTTAAATGCAACATACATGCAAACTTATCTAAAGCAAGCAAAAAGAAAAATTCATAAAACTAACAGAACCTCAGTGACCTATGCAAAAATATAAAGTAATGTAACACACAGGCAATTGAGTGTTTAGGAAGAGGAAAAAATAAACAGCTAAAAGCATTTCTTGAAGAAATGTCCTACTCTTGTTAAAAAGAATCAACTTTTACATCCAAGGATCTCAATATATACCAAGAATAATAACTGTAAAGAAGAAACATATCTAGGCATATCAAAATCATACTGCTAAAAGACTAAAATAAAGAAATCATTTTAGCATTTGCCAAGTGGGAGGAAGACATTACAACTGGGTGAAAAATTATATAAAAACAGCTGATATCTCATCAGTAGGAACGGATGCCAGAAAACAACCAAACATCTGTGAAGTAATGAAACAATAAAAAAGAAGTTTACCTAAAATTCTATATTCAGTGAAAATATTCTTCAAAAGTGGCAGAGAAGTGAAGACAATTTGAGCCAAAAAGCTGAGAGAATTAATTTTCCTCAACATTTTTAAATGCTGAAAGGATTTCTTCAGCCTGAAGAAAAGTATCACTTGATAGAAACAGATACCAGGAAGATACAATGTCCTCAAAAACATAGAATCTAGTACAGCAGTGATTATCAAACTATGACCAGTGGGGCTAAATCTGGCCTACTGACTATGTTGAGGTTTTTTTTTTTTGTTTTTTGTTTTTGTTTTTTTTTGAGTTGGAGTCTCACTCTGTCACCCAGACTGGAGTGCAGTGGCCGCTCCCGGCCACCGCAGCCTCGACGTGCTGGGCTCCGGCGATCATCCGCCTCAGCCTTCCCAGTAGCTGGAACTACAGGCACGTGCTACCACGCCCGGCTAATTTTTGATTTATTGTAGAGCTGGGGTCTCGCCAAGTTGCCCAGGTGGGTCTCGAACCTGTGGGTTCAGGCAATCTACTCAACTCAGCCTCTCAAAGCGCGGGATGACAGGCTGAGCCACCGAGCCCGGCCTATGTTGAGTTTTATTTGAACACAGCCACAGTCATACATGTATGTATTTATGTGTTGTATATGGCCACTTTGGTCCTATAATTGCAGAACTGAGTTTTGACAGAGCTCATATCTGACCCTTCTAGAAGGAAAAATTGCCAAGTTTTTTTTGTAGAGTATAAGAAGCAGAGAACATGATAAAACATAACGAAGATAAAGTATACTGTTAAATAGCACAAACTTGTGCACGGAGGAAATGGCTCTTAAAAGAAAAAAAGATACTTGAGAATCTTCACTGGTTGAATGAAAGATCAGAAAAGTGGACATTTATGAATGCTGACTGAAAGGCCACTCCCCAAATCCTTTGCATCTAATGGGACAGAAAAATTGCAAATGATTCTTTCACATTTTCCAGTGTTTGATTTAAGAAGTGGCATAAAAAGTAAGATTCTATTGATTTGACCAGATTTTCAGATTCACTGCCAGGAAGATTGAGTTTTGAATTATGTCCCCCATTTCTGCACAAAGTAAGTAAATACATCAAGCACTTGTGGATGGTTCATTCTGTGTTCAACTTTTTTAAAGCTTAGTTCCGTAAGGCATACATTCCTAAAAAATCCTCTCACAGGTTGGAGATTTGTTGCCAAATTTGTCTGGCTATTAGACTGCAACAGCACAGGTGGGAACTTACAGAAATAAACAGTCCTCAAAAGGACCTGCTAATAAATTTGAGCTCAGGCTTTCCATCCTGCATATTCTCTTCTCTTTTTCTCTCTGCACATCTGTGACACTGAAGTTTGGCCCAGAGGAAGAACACACAGTTGAGATAAAGAGATGTGTGCCAAGAAAGCCAAATATTCAGATCAGATGGGATACAGATGAACATCTGTGCTGAGAAAAGAAAGCCAAGGACGATATTCTCCCAACATTGAAATAGCTATACAGAATTCTACCCCTATAAAAACTGCCTCTTTTTTGTCATGAGTTTTTCTCTTAGAGAAATAGTTTCTTTCTCTACTGCACTAAAGGTTATTTGCCTGATTGTCTGCAGGTGTGTGTGTGTGTGTGTGTGTGTGTGTGTGTCCTTTTTTCAGTTTACCAATTCAAAAGCTCAGGCAAACCTCCCATTATTTGTGTCCATATTTAAAGTGGGCTTGACAGTCAGATTTTTGCACTGACAGGCACACAATAAAAATCATGTACTGTTACTGGTTTTTTAGGCAGAATTATTTCATAACAATTATCTTCAAATCTCCAATGTTCTGTATGCTCAAAACCAATTGTCTTTATTTTAATAATTAAGCCAAAGTGACAGTGGATGACAGCTGCAATTGGTTTCATTTGTGAAGCAGGCACAGCTTTCAGTATCACCATGGAATCCTTCTGGCTGGGTGTCAGAATACTTAAGCCATTGAATGTAACCAAATTTGCAGTCAGACAAGGTGCACATTTTCAGGCAAACACACACTGTGTGTGTGTGTGTGTGTGTGTGTGTGTGTGTGTGTGTGTGTGTGTGTGTGTGTGTGTGTGTGTAACACCATACATTCTCTTACCAACTCCCAATGGCTTCAGCAAGATATCTACAAAATATTTAACGGATGCAAAGCGTATTTTTTATGAAGCAGCATTGCTCCCTTGTTGTCCCATTAAGCCAAGAGTTGGCCACAATTTTCTGTAAAGGGCCAGATAGTAAATATTTTTAGTTTTGCAGGCCATATGGTCTCTGTTGCAACTACTGAATTCTGTCTTTGCAGTTTGTAAGCAGCCAGAGACAATATGTAAATGAATAGGTGTGGCTTCGGCCCCGTAAAGTTGTATTTACAAAAACTGCAGCAGGGACGCTTTGGCCCATTCTTTAAACGAGCATTCAGCACATTTTATTTCTAACATGTTACACGCCATTTTATTCCCTTTCTGACTATTAAACCTACAAAGCATTACTAGAGAGGGAGAGAGAGAGAGTGCTTCGGGTTTAAAAATAAAAGATCTGGGGTTACTTAGTATTGGACAATCCAAAATGTATTATATATAAATATAACAGGTGATATTTACATGGCATATAGCAGATTACTTCCGTGGAGATGATCGCATTCATTTTAGTAACAACCTTGTTAGTTAGGAACGACGATGGGTGTGATTCTTCAGCTCTCGTGAAGCTTAAACAGGTTAAATGGCTTGCCTAATGTTACAACTACTAAGTGCAAAATCAGAATTTTACTTTTCCCATTTGGACGCTAAAGCTTTTATTTTGGGCAGCAGGCCATTTGGGGACCTGATATTTGGTGGTAATTTTGACTGCATTGAAATGGTCCTAATTCAGCCTCGATGGGCGATTACTGTTAGAAGTGAAAAAGAAAGTAAATGCTTTTTATATTATTAAACTAATGGAGGCAGAAAGACTGGATAATTTAAGAAAAAACAGAAACAAGCCTAAAATGCTCGCTTTTTCTCTAATTCCAGTATTTCTTTGCTTAAATTACAATGGCATTTTTCTCAATGGTCCACTTGGCTTCTCCCTTGGGGACAACACCTTAGTAGCCTTTTAGGCAGAACTTCTCAGATTCAAAGAGAGATTCAGCAATGATTTACTTTGGGCCAACTGGCATTAGAGAAATTTGTTCTGTATGCTTTTGGCTCCTGTACACTCTCACTGCTACAAATTTTATTATGTAAAAAAGCTACAAGTAGAGACAGACTATAGCCCTAAGAATTTTGATATCGACATCACGCCATCAGCACAGGAAACCACACTCACGCAGCAGGTCCATAGCTCTCCTGTCTGCCCAAGAACTATTCACCTTATAATGTTACCATCTACCTCTCATCTATATTGATGGTTTTTCTCCAGCAAGAGTAAAATGTTTCGGACAAACTGTCTAAAATATTTTTACCACATTGGTCTAAGATCACAGGGTTTACAATTTCCATTCTTTACATTTTTTTTTCCCTTAAATGACTGTTTTAGAGAATATCCAGTTAAACTGTTTCACAGTTGTATATCTATAACGTCTGAGAGTGTTGGTCACTTATGGAGGGTTTGTGGTGCTAAAACTACATCAATATTAAAAATAAAATTCATTTGGAGCCCGGTTTTCACCACTACACAATATGTCCATGTAACAAAACTCGTAACCCCTGAGTCTGAAAATTTAAAAAAATATTTTTTAAAAAAAGCTTTTATTTGGAATAAATTAGGTGAAATGATTTGCATGAGACGTGTAGGCAGTGGACACGTCTCTTCGCACGACTGAGGTGATGATTGTGAAGTGTAAAATGAAAAAGCAGTATAACAAATAAGGCATCTGTTTTCCAACGTAAACAGACACCAAAGGTGAGGGCTGGGACTGTGAGAAGGGTGAGAATTTTAGAGACTGACCCTAGTTCCCCAGATATCTAAGTTCAGGCAAAGTCACTATCCTGTCGACTGGAAAAAGCTATGTTATTCAGAGAAACAACCCTCACTTCCTCCTCTACATCAGAACAGTTGTTGACGCCTTAACTCGAGTCACTGACAATCTCATCTGTTGAGATTTACAAAAGCAGCCATGGTGAAATGGTTTCCAGGTTTTTACTAGGGCAAGCATCGTTTTATTTCTGTCAAGAGGTAACAGAAATAGTGCACGGATGGCAGTGGTGCCGGAGTTTTATCTCCTTTCGTTTATTGAACGCTTATCAACAAGATGCCAAAATAAATTGCATCAGTTTCATCATCGCAGAGTGATGATTATCATTGCAGAGCGATTCCAACAAAGACGTCGGAGGCCTCTTGAAATTATTTGCGGAGAGTGGGGTCCATAGGAGGCTAGTTTGTGTTAGGTAAGTCAGTGCTGGGAAGGACCATAAAATTATCATGCCTAGACAACAACACAAGTTCCAACAGCAGTGGATATGGTATGGGGTGAGGTACAGGGCCAATACAGCAGGACACAGAGACGGTTGAGAAAATTCTTTAACAAAAGGCTGTCAGATATGATTTACTGAGCTAGCCTCCACTGGGCAAGCCTCACTGAGCACTCTGAATTCGAGCTTTCCACACTGGCAGACTTCTCCATAATCCAACAAAGACATAGAGTTATAGGCAGTTCATAAAAGTGATGTCTTTTGTTTAGTCCTAACAGGGTCTCTCAACAGGGGAGGCAGAATCAATGAAGTGCTAAATATAATATGAAATCAATTTCCCTTCTCACATCACCCTGAGGATAAGAAAAGATTCTTGTTTTCCCGGGGCTGCTAAAAACCCGAATGTCTTCCGGGTGGTTGGAAGAGAAGACCAAGAGAATTTAAGAACATTTTTAGCTTAATTAGTTTAGGCACTTCATTTTGAGACAGATTTAGTGCACGTTTCATCTGTTTAAAGAATCACAGGAGTCCAAGTAAGATCGTTTTTCCAGATAGAGGGTGAGGTAGTTTGAGAGGGGGTTATGCTTAATGAGATCCACTTCCAGGAAAAAAAAAATGTACTAATGGCTGAAGAAAGAGAATCCTAAACTATGATCCAGGACCAACACTCACAACTTAGAATGATTTCTGAACAGGTTGAAGTAACTAGTTGAGTAACTCTGTGTCATAGTAGAGATTAATAGCAAGCTTTTAAACTGAGTTTAATTCATTATAAACCATGGTATGTGTGGGGATATTTCATGTATAACTACATGGACATTTGTAAATATAGATAACATATAAAGGATCTGATTTTTTTTTTTTGATAGAGTATCTCATGCAAAGGAGGTTGAGTTACTTGTTAAGAGACTGTCTGCGGTGTGCAAGTTACACCTTGTTTTGGTATATGATAGGGAGAGTTTTACATAATCAGACACTTTGGATCTCTCTATAATATGTTTTCCAGCCTGGTGATTCCAGATATATATTCCTTTAAATTTCTTTTAAAATGTTTTCTTTACAAGCTGTAAGTAGCCTGTACTAGTCCATCTGAAATTATTTGTGGCATTACGTATTTTTTCCATTTTTCCCCAAAAGATTATTTATCCAACAATATAGGTAATAACATTCTTTTAAAAAAAACCCAAAAAACTATGCCATAGATAGGTAATTCTTAACAGTGAGAGACAGAATACCTGAGTATCAGAGTATAGATCTGATTTCTGAATGAAAAAGATATCAAAATAAAATTAGATATGGAAAAGATTTATCAGCGAAACACCCTTCAAGGATAAAATGAAGAGACAGTAGAAGTCGGCAGACACAGGAGAGAAGGAAGCAAGAAGTTTAGGGTTGGAGAAGCCATAAACCACTGTGCATCTCTGAGAAAAATCGCAGCCAGACTGACAAGGAACCTCTGAGAAAAAACTGTAGGAGGATTTCTGCATTTAGAAGGAATGGCTTAGCTCTGGGACCCTCACTGGGCACTCTCGTGCCCACTCTTGCCTAGGCATCCATTGTCTGGGGGAAGTCCGGAGGGATCCCGGCTTGCATTCCCAGGATGTGGGGGCTGGAGCTCACCAATCCCCCAAATCCCTCTCAGTAGTTTCTCTCTTGAGGGCCACAGTGGGGAAATCTCATTTATGGAGTATTATAGAGCATTGATATTGTAAAAATAAAGACACAAAAGTGAAACTACAGGTGTAATCATACTACAAGTCTGATGTCAACACTATTGACATCAGACTTGTAGTATCAAGTCAAACATATATGATAGGTGCAACTAACTATAAAAGACTAACTTATGAAAAAATCTAAAATGAAAACAATTTCATCCACCGATTGCTTGTTTTTCTTAGCATTGGAAAGACTGCTCATTTCAGCACCGGCACCAACAGTCCTCGGATCATCTCCAAGCATATTAGAGTTCAGTGGGATCACACTTCCGGAAATACTAGGATAGGTTACAAGTGTCATTTTAAAAAACAAAACGGCAATTTTTGTTTTAAAATGGTGAAATATGCTATGTGCCCACTGACTGTACTCATCCAGACCAACAACCCAGAACAAACGTATAAAGAAATGTCTCCACCACCTCTTTATTCAACCTTTATCCCGCCATCTACGTAGCTGTCCAAACTCCCCAAAGTTGTTGTGTCTTCTGCGCAGCTCCCAGCTGCAAAGGGACTGCCAGAGCAAAGCATGTCGGGGTGAGTGAAACTTTCTCCCAGCATCACCCTACTTCAGACGCTACAGTTCCATCGTATGCGCCATTCAACAACGGTCCTTTTCTCTGCCAAGACCCAGTTGAATGCTCTGAAAACCCGATGCCTATGAAGTGGATTCTAAGCGAAGGGAAACCTTTCCAGCTTGTCTCCAGTAATGGGAGATCTCGATAAGGAATATGTGCTCTGGGTGCACTTCTGAGACTGGAATACACCATATACTTCATGGAGAAACACTCATATCTCAGATTTAATTTGAATATTGCTTGAGACCCAGTCACATGCCCTCCCTGAGACCTACCATGCTCATAAGAGAGAATTTGCTTATGTCCATCCGTCCAAGGCAAAGCAGTTGGGGGCCGTGTCACAGCAAAGGTGGTTGTCCTCCCATGAGCCCGACCTGTTTTCCTTTCTGTGGCTTGAGCATCATTCCCTGGACGAATCAACGGCAGCTAGGCTAGCAGGGTTCATTTTCTCACAGCACTCATGGCATGAGTCAGAGATGCTTTGTACATAAAGAACCTCTTGGGGCTGCTTTCTGCAGAAGAGGCCAATTAGAATTTTATGGACTCTCCAGCACAAGTGTTAATGTTTGATAAAACCTAACTATGTTACTCCTCACACTTAACTGCATCTGACCATTGTTTCGGTGCCTATTACTCAGAGAGTTGTGCTTGCATCACGGTCACAGTGCTCAAACCATGCTGCATGTTCTTTTGCAAAAGGCCAGACTTGCTCATCAACCCTTGGCTCTGTGCCCTGGAATAATCATGGCACTTTTTGTTACTTAAGTGAACTTTATCTTCTGATCTTGTCATGGACTTTAACTTCTGTTTCTAGTTCATGATCACGATTTTTTTTTTTTTAATGACAACTTGGCTCTAAATTCAGGTTGCTGTGTGATTACTTAGGACACCAAATTCTTTGCAGCTCATATGTGGCTCAGCACCATGAACAAGTAAGGGTGTAAGGCTGTGTCTGCCAATAACAGGAGCCCAATAAAGTTAATTGTTTCTCCGTTAGGCACTTTGCTAGTGCCCTGAACACATGGAACCGATTATCTGGCACGGCAATGTTGTTAAATAAAATGTGCAAAAAAGAAAATACAATTATTGCTAAAGTAAAAACATACCACAAGGGGTTATTAAAAAAGCAAGATGTTTTACATTTTAAGGATGTTTCCCTGCACATGTGTGTGTTTGGTGAAAAGCGATTAGCTCCAAGACACTGCCGTGCCAGCGTTAAACTTTTCCTTCTGCTTCACTGTCTTCCAGTCGCCTGAAATAAATGGAAGCAGACTTCTTTACTCCGAAGGAAAAGAAATTTTTTAAAAATTAAAGGCATATTTTGGCAACGATGGAATAGAGACTACTCACTTAAAACATGCATCTTATACTATAAGTAGGATGAGTCTTTAATTTGAGAACATATTTAATTCTATCAGCCCTCTGGACAGGTCTGAATTGCTTATGAACTCCATTTATCGGCAAAGAAAAATATCATCACCTAAAGTAACTGCGTTCTGGGACAGAATACGATTTACTTTGGCAGGATATAATTCTTAAAAAAAAAAAATCCTAAAATCCTTTTGTAGTTATACTTAAGAGAGCTATGGAATTTAATAAATACAATGTGTGTAAAAGATAAAGAATCATCGCCAGCTTCCACTTACCTTCAAAGGTTTTTCATTTCTCACCAACACGACAAAATTTCATCGCATTGCCTACGTGTAAGGCATACATCGACCATTATTTAAGTTATTTTCCCATATTTCAAACAACTATGATCATAAGACTTTTGGTTGATACACATAGTGGTTATTCCGGAACTCTTTGTTAGACTTGTATTTTGAGTGCATGCCCTATAAAGCAATCAAACTATATGCATTTCAGTAAAACACGATTAACCCATTTGACCTTTCAGATTGATTCATATATTAGCCTAAAAAAAAACCTAAGGATCAGAAAAATAAAAAGGCAGTTTGTGTTTTATTATCTAGGCTTCAATTTTTTTTTAAGTTATTGTTTTTCTTTTCCCTAAAGTACAAAAACACAAGTGAAGTACCAGTATATCAGTTTGGGTGGGGGGGGGGGAGTGAGAGAGCAGATTTAGAATGTGGCCATTAATTGTCTTACCAAAAAATGTGGATATGTCTTTCTTGCTTATCAAACATTCATGCAGCAGGACTTAATATCATTGTATTACTTGATTTTACTCAGTTTTGCATATCTTTTTATGAATACCCAAAATGATCAGTTAGAGAATTGGCTAGACTTTTCAAAGCAGAATATTTATAATCCAAAATTGTTATTGCATGTTCCGTACAAGTGGACATGAGTCAAATGCAAGAAAATCTTAAACTCTCTAAATATAACACATTTCAATTGATTGTTCATTCTTTATTTTACTTTTTCTGTAGCTGTCTTACATACTACTAGAATGATCAGGCTGGCAGGAACCTTAAAAAATGAATAGAAAAAGGGATTTTTTTCCCCAATGGATAGAATCAGGAGGTTAAATCCTCACTAATTGTTAAAAGACAATCATCTTTGAGGCAGAGCTCCAAAGCATTTTGATTACATTTAACAGGAAAGGCAGTAAGGCTTTCTTTTTCATGGTTTTAGTGGAGTTTGGCAGGCTCTGCTGTTTTTACTCTCAAAATCATTGAGATGTGATCACACTCTGCAATTTTAACAAGAATTTGTTGTGAGATCTGAGGCTTAATAAATGAGTGAATGAATGAATGGTTTTTTACCCCATTCCATTCTTTATCTCTCAGAGACGATTTGGGGAGAGAAAATCAGCATTGGCTGGTTGGAAGGAAGCAACCCAGTACATTTTGAGAAACAATTGACCAGGAGTGAATATTTACACTGGAAACATTGTCATTCTCTTCTCAACTTAATTTCAAACACAGCATGAATGAGAAAACTAAAATATATAGTCTAACTATGCGTTTAAGTAGTCTGATAGAATTTGCTAAAAGCTGAACAGACTGATTGAAATGATACAAAATATAATGCTTTAGCATTTCCTGGCAGAAGTGATTTAGGGTGACAGACCTTAACTTTTCATTACTAAAAATGCAGCATTTAAAAGGGACTTTGTTACCATCAAGACATGAATCTATCATTTTCAGTGAGATGATGGTTCACTATTGATAAGCCTGATTTTGTTGAGATTTTCTTGAGTGGAGGAAAAGACGACTTGGCTTTTATTAATAACCACTTGTGCAAAATGGAAACAGTCATTGTGAAGCATGTAGCCCTGAGGCCATCTAAAAGAGAATCTGGGCAATAATTATAGGATTCCATAAATGACATAACTGGGATTTGGCAACTTCTTAGAAAAGTTTGCAGACAGAGACTTTATATTTAGTAGATTAACGATAGCGTTCAAATGACTCTTTTTATTCATGTTACAAGTAGTGTAATATAACTACCCTATATTTTATACATTTGGCATAATCAATATGATTTAAAACACTTGTATTCACTTAGACCCAACTTTTCTATTCACTTCCAGTGGATTTAAAAGAAGCCAAATTTTGAAGTTTACTATATAAACATGCTATATGAATATTGAAAGCATCAAGAAAATATTTTCTCTTCAAAAGTTAATATTTTAGTGTTGTTCTACTCTATATTAAACTTTTTTATGAAGCAAAAATTAGATCAATTTTTATTTAAGACTTTTTATACTATGCTAGTTCCACATCTTAAATTGCTCATAGGGCAACATAGTTTACAGATAATCTTATTTGAAGTCCTACTATATGAAACAAGTAAAGGAGTATTTTGTTATTATATTTATTTTATAAATGTAATGTTTAAAAATTCAGATTATTAAGCACTTCCATGGGAACTATTAAATTAGGTTGATAAACAGTTACCTAAATCGTGGCTTATAGATGATAGTGGCAATTATACTTGCATACCAATCTACAATTATTCCTGTTTTGGGGGGGTTTTTTGAGTTGGAGTCTCACTCTGTCACCCAGGCTGGAGTGCATTGGCATGCTCACGGTCACCGCAGCATCGACCTGCTGGGCTCCGGTGATCCTTCTGACCTCAGCCTTTAAAGTAGCCAGAATTACAGGCGTGTACTACTACACATGGCTAGTTTTTGATTTATCGTAGAGACGAGGTCTCGCCAAGTTGCCAAGGCTGATCTCGAACCCGTGGGCTCAGGTAATCCACTCGCCTTGGCCTCCCAAAGTGCTGGAATGACAGGCTGAGCCACTGAGCCCGACCGATTCCTGTTTTTTATTTGGTTGTACACTATCCAGAAAACCTTGATTTATTAAACCCACTAATAGACAGCAACAGATTTAAATTTTTACTCTGCAATTCTAGGAAAATCATCACATAATAGAGTTAAATTATCGTGAGTTTTTTTTTTACCATGCTATGTTCAATGTAAGGCACAAATGAACATATTATCTCTAAAGAAAACAATTGTATATTTATCACGTGTGCTTGTAAGTTTTAGAGGAAGTAAGCATGCATAGCATGTAAATTAAGAAATAATCATGTTTTTGCATAATTATTGCAGCATTTTTTGTAGAACCTCAAGGTTCTCTGGAATACAGCACTTTCAGAGTCAATGCTTACTGAAAGAAAATAATAATAATAATTTTGTACTTATCATTTATTATTTATTTACTAAAAGCACACATGAAAGTAATTTACAAATAAATAACTGTATTTCTTATCTGGGGATCTATTTGTGAGTAATAGAAGACCCCCAATAATAGTGGGTGGTTAATTTTCATTAACAAATGAAAGTATATTTCTTTCTTACATAAGATAATTCATGCTCAAACATGGTTTCTCATCATATTCACTTTTCAGTCAGCAAGACAAAGGCAAAAACTGGGAAGTGTACATGGCTCTTATTCTTTAAAGACACTTTTTGACACTGTCATACAACTTCTACCCACAACCCAATTATTAGTAATAAGTAACAGGACTGTATATAGCTGCAGGAATTCTGGGAACTGCGATCTTTATCTGGTTTCTCTGTATTTTCTATTACTAAGAATGAAGAAGGAAAGGAATTACATCCCAAACACTATGAACAAATAAATGTCACCTGTTGTTCTAAATCATGGCATATTTAGCTTATATTTGAACCTTGTAATTCTTGTAAAACACCCAACTCTGCCCTCTGATCTTCAACCGAGAATCATTATGGGTTTTCTATAGAAATTTTAGCCATCACCCTTACATTCATAACCCAGAATGATCCATGTCTTCAGGCTAAGAAGTAATGAGTATAAAAAACTTTCAGTATCCCTTCCTTCTTTCTAGGGCCAACCCCTAGTTAATTCTACTTTGTTTTAGTTCCTCTCCAGTGCCTTTAGGGAATTTTTTTTCATAATTTTTCCAGAGCTTATCATTGTTATCTGTAGGATGATTGGTCCAATGGGAATTTATCAGCCATAACTGAAAGGGGAGGTTCCTGGAAGTTTTTTTTCCCAATATCTTCATGGTTAGTTTCATCTTGTCACGCAGATCCAACATAAATGTTGCCTTCTTAGTAAGACTTTTTCCAACTTTGATTTAAAGTAGACTTTGATGTCCGGGAAAAAACAGCCTATTTTAAGACAATGTATAGCACTAGAAATGTTTCTAACATTTTCTTTCCTTCCATACTTAATTTATGCATAATTTTCTTTCTTCTATCAGAGCATGATTCAAATGTCTGTGAATCATTGAGACCTTCTTTGATTACCTGTATAAGACATCTCTGCTATCTTCACACCACACACACACACACACACACACACACACACACACACACACACACACACTTCTAGAATTAACATGTTTTCCAATCTGTCCAAGTAGTCTCAGATTTATGCCTATATGACATAATAATTATCCTATTATTCTCATAATTTTATAGATTGGGCTGATAAATTGCATGATAGTCTGAATAATAGCATAAAAGTTATTATGCTGATTGATTGTTCATAACACTGATCATAAAATAAAATACATTACAGATAATATATGTCTGTAGATTAGGATATGTTATCTGTCTCCTCATTCCAGAACATGAATTTATGAGAGCAGGGACTTTTCTGTTTTGCTTACTGTCACAATACTGGTAGCTA
Organism: Carlito syrichta; assembly: GCF_000164805.1. Taxonomy (NCBI): domain Eukaryota; kingdom Metazoa; phylum Chordata; class Mammalia; order Primates; family Tarsiidae; genus Carlito; species Carlito syrichta. The sequence goes on from NW_007022154.1 coordinate 1,003,439, forward strand.
GAATAGCTTTTGAAATGGCAACAATATTTAAGAAAGACTTGTTGAAGAAGCAAATGAAAAAAATCACTTTGTTTTCTTTGTATATCCTAACAGAATGCAAACTACATTTGTAGCTTGAGAATTTGTATTTATCTCCATTTTATCCCCTGTTCCAGGCATAATGTAGACCCCCTCAATACATTAATGAACAAACTTTACACATATATTCAATGTTTTTGCTTTGAATTGTTAACTAATAATATGAGAATGATCTACATTGTCTGAATAGGCAACTAAATAGGGTTCCTTTTGCTGCTGTGCAGATCTTGTTTACCTCAGTAATCATGGGTTTTATCAACAACTGTGTTTCCATTTATGTTGGACAGACACAGAAAACTAAGGCAATTTCTAAACTGTCAAATAGAAAGAACAATGGCTACCATTGTTCTAAGACGTTTCCTTTGAAGATGCAAGTTAAAGACCTTGAGATAGAGAGATGGGCTTGGATAATCTGGGCGAGGCCCTGTGTCATTACAAGGGTCCTTATAAGTCAAAGAGACAGGCTAGAAGACTAGAGTCAGGGAGACATGAAGATGCTGCACTGCTGGCTTTGAAGATAGACAAAGGGGCCATGTTCCACGAAATGCGTTCTGCCTCTCGAAACAAGAGAAGGCAAGGCACAGAATTTTCCCTAGAGCCTCTAGAGGGGCACAGCCCTACTGATGCCTTGACTTTAGCCCATTGAAACCCAGTTAAGACATTTGACCTCCAGAACCGTAAGATAATAAATGTGTGTTGTTTCAAACCACTGAGTTTGTGATTTGTTTCAGCTGCACTAGGAAGCGACTACATTTGGCAATAGGCTTCGTTAGTGTAATTCACTTCTGGATGAAAGTGCTTGGTTGGTTGGTTGGTTGGTTGGTTGGTTGGTTGGCTGGCTGGCTATTTGCTCAGTAGAGAATTATCTCAGTTTCCAGGTTGAAGTCTACACAATCGGCCACCCCCTAAAATGTCTTTGCTTAGAGAGTGGCTTTCAGGGCTGCACCTGAGACCAACATCAGCACCCTGCTGTTCATATTCCTGACGGAGAGAAGGAAGCCGTGCAGCTGTGCTTTTATGAACTCCATGGCTCACTGCATCATAGCCCTGCCGTCTTCTCTCTGCTCACCAGATCTGTTTTCACAATCAGTCCCTCCAGCCCTTGGAGAAAAGGAGCATCAATTCAACTTCAGATTTTGCTTTTGATTTGGTTTATCTTCAAATGTATGCCACAGTGTGTTCTTTAAGAAAGTCTTCAAATTTTTGAATCACTGAGAGTACCCAGGGCTTCACTGTCTTTACATAGTTTTACTGTCATTTCAATAGCATTTTGGAAAGAAAAGGAGGCAAATACATATGTTCGGTCTGTCATCTTGGCTTCAAACTGCTTTTGTAAACTGCTCTTTTTCTACGTATCTGATTGCTTTTACTCTACTCATCTGCATGTGTCTCTACTGTCAAGTATTGGGGGGTTATATGGGTTTCTCATGTTTGTTGTGGTGATCAAAGATTCTTGGGGCAGTGCCCTCATTATCTGTCAGGCTTAGCTTCTATGATTAAGAACAGGTGCAGTCAAGCCCTCGTGTTGCCTACCATTTCTGTCTGCATTAAATAAAAAGCAGGCACGAGATTTTCTGTGGGATCTCGCCCTCCCTCTCAATTCTCTGGTGCTGCAGGACTTTCCAAGATATTGGCAAGGATCTGAATTTGTGGCTGACCCATGGTTCCACATCCTGCCGTGGCCCCCACAAGTTTTGCAGCTTCAAGATAGGAGATTTTGATGTGGCTTTGCTGGAGTCATATCTTCCATGTAATTTCAATTTAATCAGCTTCCATACATGCAGTGAATTATGGGTTCGTTTATCTGTCCTTTATTATTTTTATATGATGAAGTAATTTTTTGAAATTTCTATACAAGGTTGGTAGCATTTCCTTATTCCTAAATCAGATACTGATGTTCTTCTCTCAATTCTTTGTATATTTATTTGATTTCTACAATTGTAAGAGGGTAAGTTAAAGGTGGCATTTGAACATGGATGCCCAAATCATCACTCCCAGAGAAATTCAGGTATGTAATGTAACCCATAAATTTAAGAGAGCTATTGTATCTTTGTATAATAAGTTAGCCCAGACATCAGTTCATCTATTATGACTTCATTTTACAGTTTAACCCCCAGTTGCAATGGAGAGTACAGAGGCCTCAATGTTTGCTTGCATGATGCTTGGGGAACTTGGGGATTTTATGTTGTTAAGGTTACAGTGGGACAAAATCATCTAAGAAGACCTAATAAGAGCATATCACTTCTTAGAGCTGGCTGGAAGTGCTTGTTACATGTGAGGAAAAGGAGCAGACTAGAAAAGCCAGAACTAGAGCTAAAAAATTAAAATATATTTTTGGAATCCAAAAAATTAAATATAGCTGGTCTGGGGAGATAATCTATCTTTCATGATAAAAGAAAATGCAGTCTAATAGACAAAACATGGCATCTAGAGTTTAATGGAATAGATAATAAGTGATATTTGTATTTAGCTGTCCAAACCAGAGAGTCCCAACACAAGAGTGTGCCAAAAATGACAATGGGCAAACCCAAGAGAGATAAAAAGAAGTCCAGAAGTATTATAGATACTTGGAAAAGGAGTTATATAGGTAGTCTCAAGATTCTGACAGCAGAGAGGGATGGTCTAAGTTCAACTGAATCACAGGAAAGATCAGTCCGAGAGAAATGAATGAAGTGTAAGTATGGATGAGGATAGGCAATTATAAAAATAACTAGATAATTACAAAATTGTATCTGTCACAGTATTGTTTGTTTATAACATTAATAAAATCGTAAAGCCATCAACTTTATGGAAATTCTTTTGCGAATCATATGACTTTGTTGGTAACATATTTAATTAGACTTTACTAACTAGCCAAACTAAGATAAGAGTACACAAAATACATTTTAATCTTAGGTTAAGAATGTTCATCTTAATTTGTATGACATTTATTACAAAAAAACCCAGAATACCATTATTATATCAATAAAAATTATGAGAGTTTATTTAGGCACTATAAATAACCCCTTCTCATGAGACAAGTAGAGATTCCCTAATGGATAAACAACCAACTGTTTCCAATTGTATTGCCCTTTAAAATAAAGGATTCCCAGCAAGCATTCGGAAGAAATCATATGCCTTCCAGGGATAGGCAGCTGGAAAAGAGGGAAGAGATTAATACAGAAAAAGCTGTAGACCATCCCGATCCTATTCTTCAGTTCCTTGATTGAAGGCATTAAGTTTTATTTTATTAACTTCTTTCTTGCCCTTCAAAAGTTGAGGGTGCTCACTCCAGGGCTCGTGGAGAACTGCCCCGGGGAACCTCAGTGCAAAGGTTTGAAATCACAGCTGGCTGTGATTAGAAGGATTGGGAGAGATCAGTGCTTGATTAACTTTCAGCTGCTATTGGTTTGCCTCAGTTCCTGCAGGAGAATTAATCCGTAGGTTCGAGTAAATTTTGGACCTTAATGGATACCAGATACATTGAGCCCACCCAGACCACCAAGATTTTGCAATCCCTTTCCTCACATTTAAATTGTACAAATGAATTCATTCCTCCTTACCCAGTGTCCAGAAAAATCCTACCTCAAGGTTTTTTGCCCATAGCTTTCACTTTATTTTGTCTTTTTTTTTTTTCCCAAGAAAGTATAGATTCTTAGGGTAAGGTCCAGATCTTAGTTTCTGCATTTTCAGAAGTATAAATTTAATTCTTTGCACTCAAAGGCATTTGTTGGGTGAAGAGTCATGCATTCTGCTCCCTTTCTGTGTTTAGTGTGCATGAAATTATTCAATCTCTATAATCAATAGTTTCTACTGTCCACTTCTCTTATACTAAAAGGATCTGTCTTCTCTCTCAATCAAATCTATGTTGTCCTAGTTAGAGATTCTTGAACCATAGATATATGCTTAATATCATATTTCATCATTATCTTGAGAACACTACCAAGTTTTAGATCGATTAAATAATTTTTATAAGAACCCAGGTTTTGGGAACTCTTGCAACCTTCACTTCATTGATTCATTTCATAACAAGGTGTGGTTCTTTGCCCACAGATTATGCATATACTTGTGAATTGGGGAACTTACTCCAAAGTTAAAACTTGGCACAAAAACTACACACCCATATTTGCTTAGACCTCGGGAGACCAGTTTTTGTCGATAGATTATTGTGATAGCATTGACTGATGAGACCCACACTGTTATGATCAGAGACAAATAAATAAAAATAAAGTATTAATCATCATAAACAAATTTTCCTAACTAGCAGGTAACTTTCCTTTCACAGTCTAATCGTGGGAAGTGGTAGGGAAAAAGCTGAGAGAATTAAAACTTCCTGCAATGCTCATGTATTTCTTTGAGAATTTTACTGTAAAAGAAAAAGGCAAAATATCTATGTGTGACTTAAGGTGAATGGTCACCTTATTTTCTGATTCTCATGCTCGTTTTATTCTATTCTAACAATCTGTACTAACACAAATTTGCAGACCTAAGTATTTCTTTGGAAATCACATGATATTTCGGTGCTATAAGCATTATCTTGCATGCCAAGCTCCTGCACAAATACCAATCAAGTTAATGCATATATCTCAGTAGCTATATCTATATTGCATTTATATTCTCTCAAACCTCCTCTCTCAGAAGTCCTGGCTCTGTTAAATTGGCCTATTTATTTTTCTCTATTTAAATGGTATCTACTCTATAGTTTGCCTTTGCTTTAATCATATCTCCTACTGAAAAGCCCTACCCATCACTATTTGGTACATCTTAATTGACTCTCGGTTTCTCTCTTAAGAACAATCTTATTGACAGAGTTTTTCTTGATTTCTCCAAGAGTAATTCCCTCTTCTTCACTCCAATATAAATATTTTGTTTGAAGCACACATTTGGTGTTTAGCTAATGGTTTCATGGGTTATTGTTTATCATTTTCGGAAATTATCTGGTCTCTGTAAATTGATTGTAACTTCTCAAGAGAGTAAGAACACTTTTTCAAAACAGAAATTGCACCTTGTTCACACAATAGGATGTTTACAAATGTCTGGAAATTACAAAGGTAGTAATACAAGAAAAAAATGCCATGAAAATGAAAATCATGACTGTCCTGGTTACTACCACATTCTGGTGTCTAGCATAATACATAGTACACAGCTGGTGATCAATAAATCATTGTGAGTGAATCTAATAAATGAACAAGCAGATAAAAACCTCTAGATGAAACACAAATTTAAAAAGTAATGTTCCTTTTCTATTTTTGTTAAGTCACTTATGATGGTTAAAAATGATAACAGTAATAATTGGCTAGCCACTTACATTCCAATACAGGGATTCATCTGGGTAAATGACCAAATAAGTTGATTAGAAAATAAAGAAATGAATTTGTTCATTATCTTAAATACATTATAATGAGAGGGGAAAAAAAATCCCTGAATATAAATTTCTTTGGAGCTCAACTTGACTGGTATTTCACTTTTGCAAACTAAATTAGGACATTTAGCATGAATACAAAATGTTTCCAAGGCAGGTTAAGTCCATCTTACACAGTAGTGATATTGTCTCTAGGTTGGGCAGTGATTTCTTTTTTCTTTACGTTATATTGTCTCCTTTTCAGTGTAAGACCTTTAACGAAGTGAGTGCATCACAGGTAATGCATGAAAGACTAAACCCAAGCAGCAACTGAGTTACAACCGGCTAAGGATGTGAAGGGCTTACAAGGAACAAATGTATTCTTTCTGCACTTATCTTTGCTAGAGTGACTATGGAGAACAAAAGTGATTGCACTCTTATAACAAACGTACCTTGGGACCGGATTTATCAGATTTCAGGAACATTGTATTTCTCTCTCTCTCATCAAAAATCCAATCCAGCCGGGCTCGGTGGCTCAGCCTGTAATCCCGCGCCTTTGGGAGGCTGAGGTGAGTGGATTGCTTGAGACCGCGGGTTCGAGACCCGCTTGGGCAGGCGAGACCTCATCTCCACAATAAATCAAAAAATCAGCCAGGCGTGGTAGTGCGCGCCTGTAATTCCGGCTACTTGGAAGGCTGAGACGGAAGGATCGCCGGAGCCCAGCAGGTCGAGGCTGCGGTGGCTGGGAGCAGCCACTGCACTCCAGTGTCTGGGCGACAGAGCGAGACTCCAACTCAAAAAAAAAAAAAAAAAAAGTCCAATCCTTCCCAGGCGTGGTGGCTCAGGCCTGTAATCCTAGCACTTTGTGAGCCTGAGGAGGGAGGACTGCCTGAGACCAAGAAGTCGAGACCCACCTGGGCAACATGGTAAGACCTCATCTCCACAATAACTGAAAACATTAGCTGGCAGTAGTGGTACGCACCTGTAGTCCCAGCTACTTGGAAGGCTGAGGAGGAAGGATCGCCTGAGCCCAGCAGGTTGAGGCTGCAGCAGCTGTGATCAGGCACTCCAGCCTGGGCCACAGAGTGAGACTCTGATTCAAAAAAAGGCCCAATCCTCCAAACTGTTTTAATCCTACTAGTGGGAAAACTGATTTAACAAATTGCACTAAAGTGCAGACTCATAGAAGACACTATATTTTTAAAGTTGAGCTCATTCAGACATATGTCTATATGTGGGACTGTCCCCAAGATATTTCCAATGAGTTCAATTAAAAACAAAACACGCTCTGTCTAGAAATATTTTGGAGCAGGTCAGCATTTTTTAGGAATTATCTCTCTGAAGTAGGCCTCACAAAACGTCTTATCCACTTTCATTATTCAGCTTTCTCTTTCTCCATAGACGACATATTTTTCAGTTTCTCCCCTTTCACTCCTCTTCAAACCAGCGAGACAAACGGTGCCCCAGTGGTCAAATATGTGCTCTTGTGCCTTGTCGTGGCCTCATGGAGACAAGTGAAGTATGAGGAAAGGGACGTGATAACAGCAATGGTAACTCAAGCAGCTTGTGTGTGTGTGTGTGTGTGTGTGTGTGTGTGTGTGTGTGTGTGTGTGTATTTGAGAGTGGAGTGTCTGTGAGGGAGCATGTGGAAGCACAGCCTAGATAGGAAGAAGAAGCGATCGTAAAACAGATGACAGGTTATGACTATGTGGGAGACTTCTAGAATCCAGGTCCAAAACAACTCTCCTGGGGCTGCAGTCCAGTATTAGATATTAAATTAATAAGGAACAAAGCAATTAATATGAGTAATACAAACCATAGCCTTCTGGATAAGTAATACAGATTTTTGAAGTATATCCTAATATGTGTCACACCAGGAGTCAAGTAATACGAACAGTAATTACCCAGGACATCACTTCTTAGGCACAGATTATTAAGTCTATGAAAAAAGGCACTTTAAAATCGAAACACTGAAAAAAAAGAGACTAGAAATTAGAACATGATGTTGATACCTAAGTTTCCAGTCTGGGGACGAACAAAAGAAATGCAAAGAACCACAGTGTTATCTTGCAACTCTAAGGCCGTTTTCAGCAGCCTCTGAAATAAAAACCATTTATAAATAAGCTCCTTTTTATTAAAAAAAAAAAAAAAAGCTCAGATTATCGTCAATTCTCCAAACAACTATGATCTGCTAACACGACTCTATGAGGAATAATCTTTTGGATTATTTTAACCTGACGTTTCAGGTGACGAAGCACCGCTTTGTCTTGTTGGAAACGCTGTTATTTATACACCTTTGCAGTCGCGTCAGCCTCACGACTCTTATTTTGCTTATTTCTCCATGTATGAGAACTCCTACCCCTCATCTTCCTGTTCCTCATTAGACACCTTAAGGGTCACTGGCAAGCAGTGGTCGTTTTATAGAAATAAGGGTCTAGCATGAATGTGTCATGAAGTTGGAATAACTTTCTCTTCCCACAGGATCCAGCAAATCAAGGTTGAAGTCCATTGCCAAAAGCCTCGGGCCCAGCTGGGGGCCGCGCTTGGAGGAAAGCAGGTTATCTTTGCACTGGAGGGTGTCGCTGCTGTATCTTCCCTGCTGTTAAACTGCAGTTTTCAGAGGCTACTGACCTGGGAGCTTTCATCAGCCTTAAACACGCTTTTAATAACAACAAGCTCAGGGAATCTGGGGAGCTGTTCACAAATGTCTGGAACTCTGACAAACATCTTCCAGTTCTGCCTGGTAAGGTCCACCGCTGTTTCATGGGCCATGTCTCTTCTCCAGCCCCAGTTCGGGAGGCAAAACCAAACATCACCTTTTGGAATGAAACCCACAAATAAAAACAAATTAACTTACCTCCCCACCCGCCCCTTGCCCTCCCCTGGAGGTATATTTTAGCCCAGTGCTTGTTTTAATGTTCTGTTTTACAGCTTTTTGTGTTGAATTCTTTGGACAGCCACCGTCCTCAGAGTGGGGGTGTTGCAATTCAGCTTCCTCATTAATCATAATGGAGGTTTGTGCTCACATGATCCCAGCGCATGGACTCTCTTCTCAGCTTGCAGTCCTGCTTGTTGCAACAAACAGGCTGCAAACTGTGTTTACTTTACATGTCAGATATTGTTAGCCTTGAACTAGGGCCTCTCGTGCGAACTATTCAGCAAGTCCAGTGCAGTCAGGCTCAGGTTTCTCTTCTATAATGGGAGTGACATCAGATCTTCAAGCATGGTGATAGTGGTTTTGACTGAACTGCGTGCAGATTATGTCTGGAGATTTCAATGACGATTGAGCTTCAATTCAAGAAGTCAACGTCCTGAATTAAGTGTTTCCTTCGGGGATTTTCTGTGTCAAGATCGAGAGAACAAAGTACTGTGGAGGTGTTTTGATTAATTTGCACGCTCAATTTCTTGGGATTCACAAAGCTTCTTTTCTAAAGGTATCATTATTCTTCAACATGTGCATTTCTCTGTAGTCAGCCCCCTTATCACAGAGAATTTGATCACACTGTTCTTGAATCAGATCCTACACTTTTCATTTCCAATTACTCAAGTGATTTCTCACCTTTCTGGAAGTCCTGTTTCATACAAAGTCAATATCCAAAAGTTCAGTGTTACATGTTCTCCAATTATTTCAAGTGGGTTACTTTCGTCTCACCAGGCAGACAATACGTTGAGAGCATTAAGTTCAGAAATTCCCCCGATGCAAGACTAGTTTGAAAAAACGAGGATCTCTAAATTTTCGCCCTACTAGTCTGGAGGAATTTTAGACGTAACCACTAAGGATCCTAGAATAAAAAGATGTTCCTGTCTTTAACAGACAACTTTCTGGGTATGATATGGGACCAGATCTGCACACAAGCAGCGATGTAACAAGTCCTAAAAGCAAAGCTTTTCTAGACTTTCAAAGACTCTGGTGCAGAGAAGGTATTTTCTGTCTCTCTAGTCCAGTGACTCCAAATAGGGAAGAGTTTGCCCCGCATAGGACATTTGACAATGTTTAGGGACACTTTTGGTTGACACAACCAGGGAGGGGGCTTACTCTCGTGAGTCATGGCTAGGGGTGCTCCTACACGTCCTACAATACCCAGGAAAGGCCTTCCCCTCCCCCATCAAATGATTATCTGGCCCCAAATGTAAGTAGCACTGAAGCCGAGGAGCCCTGCTCCTGTCTCCGTCAATACTAAGCTCAGTGCTTTATGGATATTAGGCATTCAATGAAATGTGTAACCAATAAACACATGAATCAATTAAACGGTCTGCACTAGAATCAGTGGTCAGTCTTGAACCCTAGTCGTCCCTTGGTAACCTGTTTTACCCTGGATCTTGCCCCTCTGCTTGGACTGACATAACTTATCGTTTCTTCCTGCCACTCCCGACACCCTCAGGCTGGCCTGCTTCGACATCGAGGAGCTAGGTTTAGATCCCTCGCCTTCACAGTCCACACCCGCTGAGCTCTCCGTCTCCGGCTTGATAGGCTACTGAGACGGAAGCCCGCAGGAGCAGGATCGGTCAAAGAACTGGAGTCGGGCAATGACAGTCTCCACCACCCATTCCAAACAGTAACGTCACTTGACGGATTTCGGCAATTTTCCCATTTTATGCCAGGCCCTGTTGATACAAGTGCTGTAGCTGTAATGAAGTTAAACTCAATATATTTTTTCCTCTAGTTATAACTGGCAATAATTTTGCAAGTTCCCAGCTACCGTGGAATCCATTTGGGGCAGGCAAGAAAAGCAAACAAGCCCCAGTATGAAATGTAATTGTGGTTGCCACATGTGAAACAGGTTAGCTTCCAACGTGCCTTGTTAGCCTTACTCCAGTTTATGGACACTTGCTTTTGCTTAAACAAAGTGTATTTTACTAATAGGAAATGGAGACAGTGATCTGACTATTTTGTTGAAAGAAACAAAGCAAAGCAAAACAGCTTTTCCTGGAAACGTTCAGATGATTAAGACAAAATCACTTAAAATGTGTTGCCAGAAGGTGAATCAACACTTTTAGGTTATTTATCAGAAATATGTAGAAATTCACCATGTGTCCGGGTCCAGAAAGGTGACAAGGTACAGTTAACTTAGGCATACATACTACATGTTCACACACTGACCTTGTTATGTGCAATGCCCATTTAATCATCACAGTGGTCCTCTCAGGTACACTGTGATATCTTATTTTTATAGATAAGGCCAGAGGCAGTGGCTCATGCCTGCAATCTCAGCACTTTGGGAGGCTGAGGCAGAAGGATTGCTTGAGGCCAGGAGTTCAAGACTAATCTGGGCAACACATCATTGCCACACACAAAAAATAAATAAACAAAGCAAAGTCTTAAAAGAATACAGAGGATCAGAGAATTGAATAACTTCCAAGTCACACAGATAGCAAAGGAAGCTTAACTTACAACTGAATGAATGGATAAAGACCATATCCCATTAAGATATGAACTTCGCAGCAACGTGGATGAATTTAGTGACCTACACTCAGCCATCGATACCAGAAACAACAGAGGACCGTATGTTCTCACTCACAAGCAAACCTTGAACAACAATCATCATATAAGAAAGGGACTGGCAATGGTGGGAAACTGCCAGGGGAAGGGGCGAGGGTGGAATTGGCAGTTGAGGGAAACTGCCAGGGGACGGAGGGGCACACTTCATCAACAAGGGTAACTGCATAATCAACATTTATATACGTAACCCCGAATTGTACTCCACATCTTTAAAGTTAAAAAAAAAATAGATAGAAGGCCTTGAAAAAAATTATAGAAAATTCTTAAAACAGCCATTAAAAATCTGAACACATCCAAAATTATGGAATGTTGTTAAAGCTCTGACAAAAATGCAAGATTTTATTTTCAGCGGTGTCACTTTCAGCAGTGTCACTTTAAAAACTCTGTATCGATTCCTCATGTATCTATCTGTTCCTTCAGTTGAGCAACTGTATAGAAGTATATTTTTTCTAAAAAATGTATTGTATTGTCTTGATCCTAACAAGAAGAAATTAGCTACTATTTTAAACCCTCTTTAGGGTAGAACATTTCTTCTCTAAAAATAGCATGTCAATAGCTCAGCCATGTTCTAGCATCTCATGTAATTATGAAATTGTCAGTATAAATGCCTTATTGTGTCATTAGGTGGAAGTCCTTGGCCACTGGAAAATAAATATTTGAATGCTTCTTCATGAGCAAAATGTTTCCGTGGTTAGAGATGATACACTGAAAAGAAAAATATGAAAAACTCAAAGTACTTATAACTACTGAAAGTTTTTCTTCTTAATCATACTTAATTCATCTTATAAGTAAACTATATTTGTACAAGCAAAAGCACACATTTTATTTAAGTAGACCAATTTGCAAAGAACCCTGTACACACATCTGTAACCTACTATAAACATGAACATACAGAGTCCCTTTATACTAATTCTTCTTTATATATTTTTATTTCATATCAAGGATTTCTACTGACGTCAATGGCAGTCTTAGGATTGGAATGAGTAGTGAAAATTAAACACCAGTGGCTGAGAGGATTTTATCACATTTGCTGAAAAAAATTTGCATAAGTGATCTAACCGGTGAACCCTAATTTAAGAAATTTCACCCATTTCAATCTTTCTGACGGAGAGAAACAACATCGACAATAAGAATAACCGAACAGGCTTATGGTTTCGAATAATCGAATGTTTTAGTTGGGTTGAAACTTGTAATAAATGGCTTTCTAGTCCAACCTCACATAGCTTTTTTCTATTTCCAGACATTCATTACCAGAATTTCCACAATTATACAGGGAAGCAAAGGATGATGACATATATAAAATTCAGTCATAAATGCACATTTTTATTGACACTTAAAAATCAGTCTTCATTCAAACACCTTCCCCATTTCAAAACTAGCATTTATCCCTTTCCAGTTTGCCAACAATTTTAAAGACGGTTTCTCAGACATCATCCGATGCTGGAAGTACTCACAAGATGCCTTGTATTATGGAATCCCACATCATGTATAGGATTTTCACTTTCCTAACAGGCGGGGCACCATAACTTGCCAATTAACAATATTTTCATTCCTTCTGGTTTAAACATTGCTTTTTTCGTGTAAATTAGTCTTTGGCAGGGCAAATAATTAGACTGCACACTTCCTTCCCTCCCTCAAATTCTTAAAATTATGTCTGGAAGTATGAATGGGGGCAGAAGATCAATTCATTGATCTAAGCAGATCAGAAAAAGGGCCTCAGTTAATATGTCCCCCTCCAAATGGATATCTGTTGATAATAATGCTGAAGGAGAAAAGGTACAGATAGAACAGAATAATCTAGCTTATTTGAAGACCCTGCCTCATATCTGGTATGGAAGGCAGACAGAAGATTTTCTTACTCTTAACAATGAGTTTCATTTTCAGTCCTCAGATAGGAAATTTGCATTAGGTACAAAACAGAGCCTTGCAGTCATTTTAATAACACACAGAAACGTTGATGTGTGTGTGTGGGGGGGTAATGTAAAATAAATTTTATGTATTTATTACTTCCCACTCCTCATGCAACCTGCTATTCCAGAGTAGCTATCTATGTACACTTCTAGAAGCAGATATTGAGAATTCACCATTTTAACTCTATCTGCTATCTTAGGAGGAGAATGAAAAATCTGGCTTTGAAAGTGATATGGGTCTTCTGGTAAAGGGGAATTGGTTTTCTTACATGGGCTCCCTAGTGCTCAGTCCTGCCAAGGGGAAATCGACATTTTTCTTTTTCACTTCATATGAAAAAACAATATTTTTCCTTGATCACTGTGGTGAGATTGAAGCAACAAATCTCACAAACCTGGGTTCCTAAACCCTCCCCCCCACCCCCAATAACGTTGTTCCCTTGCTCCGGTCTGTTATTTTACCACCCAGCTTATTTGATCCCGTGGAAGATGAATGACTTTCACTAAAAAAATTAAACAATGGCAAAACTCAAGTGCAGCATAGAGTAAACCTTACTGTGCTGCGGCGTTTCCTCCTTTGTCCTGTTTCTGAGACCAGATCTGGTTTTCTTTGCTGTATTTGCTGGAATTCTTTTAATCACTGGTGTTTCTTTTTAAAGTTTTTGAAATTATAGTCATTTGTCTTCCATACTTTTCTATTCTGTAGGAAGCAATACAGTGTCTGAATGATGCAGGCACTGGACACAGAGCATGAAGGTCGGGGGTGCTAGCTTGGTTTTGTCACTTTTAACTATTGGGTTCTAGCTCCCAGATCTGTCACTGTAGGGTATTAGTCTTCTCACTTGAGAGTTAGGAGCAATAATTGCCTTGCATTTACTTTTAGGGTGGTTGGGAAGACACAAAGCTGTAATGCATGTAGAAGTAATGTATAATCTTTAAATTTGACTACATATAAAATAAATTACATTGAAAATAAAACCTCTCAGCAAGCTTATTTGGATTATATATACAAGTAATATATACATATATTTTTAATATATATATACATATATTTTAATATATATAAACTTAAAACTGAGTACAATGGTTTACGCCTATAATTCAAGCAATTTGGGAGGTGGAGGTGAGAGAATTGTCTGAGCCCAGGGATTCGAGACCAGCCTGGGCAACTTGGTGAGACCTCGTCTCTACAATAAATAAAGACATTACCCAGCATGGCAGGGCACGCTTGTGGTTCCAGCTACATGGAAGGGTGAGGTGGAAGCACTGCCTGAGCCCAGTAAATTGAGGCTGTGGTAGCTGTGATCATGCCACTGCACTCCAGCCTGGGTGACAGAGTGAAATTCTGGCCAAAAAAGAAAAAAAAAACCAATATATGAGTAGAATGACAGTCGAAAAATAATAACAAAGTCTGTTCCTGTGTTTCATAGAATATTAGCTAATTGTAATAGAGATATTTAATTTTCAACTGGCCAATAGCAACTCTGGGTAGCTGTTGGTACATCTATATTTCAAATTTTGTCTTATATATTAGGAGATAAAATCAATGGATAGCCAAATCCTCATTACATGCAAAAATAATTTACCACCCATTTGCATCACCCTGAAAATACAATCCTTAGCATACTAAATTGTTCAACAACTCATAGACTTTCTGGAGAGTAGTTAAGGGCTTCTCTACTTGCTCACAGAACTTACAGGTTAAATGATATTCCACTGGCTGCCAGGATGTGTAGCAGGCAACTTTTGTCAGGGACAAGGGTTGGTGGATCTTCATGATGGTGGGGAGGTGCCTGAAGGAAGAAGCTCCTTTTCCACAACAGGTACTTTATTAGAGAGACAACCAGGTTGGTAGCCTGGATGATCTAGATGGCTCTCCAGGGAGGACTATGCGGTCTCAAATATGCAATCTTTCCAAAACTTTGACATCCAAACATTATGTTTCTCAAGCTAGTACACCAGGAAATGCAAGCCTGAGCTCTTCCAAGTATGTTGGATAATGCTTGTTCTTTTCCAAATCCTCTAGACATATGCAAAGAGGCAGGAACTCACAATCAAATTTACATAACAGCAGCCCATTGTTGGGAGCCGGCCACGGAGGCCCACTGAGCGTTAGGGATCTGGAAGGGCCATTGACCCCGAGACTACTAGGATGCATTCGGGAGCTATTGACCCCATTTCCTCCTCCTTTCTACTCAGCACTAACCAGATTAAGCTCCTGTGAGCTCAAAACATAAAAACTCTGAGACCGGGATGAACACAAGCTAACTTTAGAAGCTCATTGCTCCCATTCTTCTGCAAACTGCAGTTTTGGCTTTCACACAACTTATAATTCAAATTCGTGTTACATTTAAGAGCCTTAGTATTGGTCACAGGCTTCTGGGTCATGATCTTAGGATTTATTGGAGGTGTAAATTGTAGAATATAGTTTTAGAAGACAGTCATTTTGTTGAAAGAATGCAGCTGGGTTACTTGCAGGTAGCCCACTGTGAACTTTGGACTGGGCCACATTCCAAACATTCTGAGATGGGCCACTTTCGTTTGTAAAGTAAATACTTAAGCTTCTATAGAATTGTTTAACTTGGCGTATATCAATCAGCTTAGGATGAAAAAAGTTTATAGAATATGTCAGTCACAGATTAGGTTATCCTTTGTTATGGGATTTTAAGATTATTATATGAAAAAGGTTTAAAGGCAATCATTGATTAAGTTTTCATGGATTAAAGTTTCTAGTGGGTGGGGGACGCCCCTCCCACATTTGACTTTGAGTATAAAAGACTCGTTGTAATTCCCAAAAACACTCATCGCTTCTTCACTAGACTGGAGTCCAGTCTCTTTCTCTCTCTCTCTCTCTCTCTCTCTCTCTCTCTCTCTCTCTCTCTCTCCCTTTCTCTCTTTCTTCTTCCTCCCAATCGCTGATGCCGTCTCCACCTTTGGGGTACCCTGAACCCAGCTGGAGCTGGTCTCCAGCAGCCCATGGTGAGTCTAGCCATATCCAGCACACTTCTCATGGAATGGTGATAGTCTAGAGAATATCATTTACCCTACTTCTCCTGTACCTGTAAATTTCTGATTCGAGTTTCACTTTGTTGGAAGTACTAATCCTTCCCCTAAACAAGATAAGCATCATTTTTTTTCTTGGGGCTGCAGCCTTCAGGAAGCAGCCCTAGGGTTAATCTGACCCATCCCAATATCAAGAGAAACATCTCAATGAGTGTGAACAGGTTGTATGTCATAATTTGGATGGGACTTATTCATGACCATGGATCATTGAAACAACTAGGCCAATCAGGTAAGTATGAGGTATTCTCAAGGATGTATGTCAATAACTTCGTCATATTTGGATGGGTGGATACCAGCACTCAGTGTCACATTTGCATACTACTAAAAACCTGGATTGATAAATCAGGTTTGGGGGGAAACCTGGGCGAGGAAGCTGTGGAGAAATCTGGGTGAAGAAGCTGTTGGGGAATTTCGGTAGAGTCGCTTACCACTCCCTAAGCTATAATGGGAATGGGATAGTATTTACAGGCTGTGTGCCCTTTAGAAAGAGAAACAAGAACAAAAAAGATTGATGGAACCTTAGCCAGAATGACCATGAAAAAGAGAAAGAGCCCAAATAAACACAATCAGAAATGGGAAAGATCAAGTCACAACTGATCCTGAAGAAACAGAAACGATTATCAGTGATTCCTATGCACACCTGTATGGAAACAAACTTGACACCCTAAAGGAATGGAGGACTTTCTGACATCATATAGCCTCCCACAGAAATAATAGCCCAGGAAACTGACTCTGTCAGAAGAATTCTACAAAACATACAAGAGGGAGCTAAGATCAATCCTGTTGAAAGTATTCCAGGCAATTGAAAGATGGAACACTCATCAAATCATTTTATGAAGCTAACATCATACTGACACCCAGACCAGCTAACAATCCAACTATGAAAGAGAACTACAGGCCAATATTCCCAATGAACATAGATGCAAAAATACTCAACAAGATTCTAGCAAATCGTATCTAAAAACATAGCTCAAAAATCATCCACCATGACCAATCAGGTTTCATTCTTGGGATGCAGGATGGGTTCAACATCTGCAAGACCATAAAGGTAATTAAAGACATCAACAGATGTAAAACCAAGCACCACGTGATCATATCATTAGACGTAGAAAAAGCTTTTGATAAAATCCAGCATACCTGCATGATTAAAAACCCTTGAACACCTAGGCATAGAGGGAACATACCAAAAAATAGTAAGCACCATCTATGATAAACCCGCAGCCAAAATATTGCTAAACAACAGAAATTGGAAGTATTTCCCCTGAAAACCAGAACAAGACAAGGATGCCCACTCTCACTCCTCCCCTTCAACATAGTGTTGCAAGTCTTAGCTAGGGCAATCAGACAAGAGATGGAAATCAGAGGTACCAAAATAGGAAAAGAAAAAGTCAAGTTATCCCTCTTTGCTGATGATATGATCCTATACCTCAAAAATCCAAGAGAATCTGTCCAAAACCTCCTTGCACTGATACAGGACTTTGGCAAAGTCTCAGAGTACAAAATAAACATGCAAAAGATAGTCACATTCTTATACACCAGCAACAAACAGACAGAGAACTAAATAAAAACACAATCTCATTCACTATAGCCACACAAAAAAATGAAATACCTCAGCATCTTCCTAACCAGAAACATGAACGATCTTTACAATGAAAACTACAAAACTCTGCTTAAAGAAATCCAGGAAGACACAAACAAATGGACTAATATTCCATACTCATGGATTGGAAGAATCAATATTGTTAAGATGTCCATCCTACCAAAGGCAATCTACAGATTCAATGCTATACCCGTTAAATTACCAGCATTATTCTTCTCAGATCAGGAAACAATACAGAAATTCATATGGAAACATCTATGACCACGAATAGCCAAAACAATCCTTAGCAAAAGAAACAAAGCAGGAGGTATCACACGTCCAGACTTTAAACTTTGTTATAAGGCTACAATATTCAAAGCAATCTGGTATTGGTATAAGAAGAGGTAAATAGACCAAAGGAACAAGATACAGATTCCAGAAGCAAAGCCTCAATTTCTCAACCAACTCATCTTTGACAGAGCCTCCAATAACAACCACTAGGGTGAAGAGAATCTATTTAGTAAATGGTGCTTGGAAAACTGGCTGGCCCCATGCAGAATGAAACAGGACCCCTATCCGTCACCACACACAAAAATCAACTCCAAATGGGTCAAAGACCTAAACACTCAACCTCAAACATTAAGAATCTTAGAAAACACAGAAGATATCATTATGGAACTTGGAATAGGTGACCAATTCCTGATCAAAACCCCAGTAGCCCATGCCATAAGAGATAAGATTGACGAGTGAGACCTCATCAATGTGAAAAGCTTCTGCAAAGCAAAATAAACCATCATGAGAGTGGAGAGATAACCCACAGAATGGGAAAAAAATATTTGCCAACTGCAAAGGCCTAATCTGGCAAAGGCCTAATGTCCAGGATCTGCAAGGAATTCAAACATGCCGAAAGGAAAAAAACCAAACATTAAAACTTGGCAAAAGACTTGAAATAGACGCTTCTCAAAAGAAGACATACACATGAAAAAATGCTCAGCCTCACTAATCACCAGTGAAATGCAAATCAAAAGCACATCGAGATACCACCAAACCCCAGTAAGAATGTCCATCATTAATAAAACAAAAAACAACAAATGCTGGCAAGGATACAGAGAAAAGGAACATTTCTACTCTGTTGGTGGGAATGCAAACTAGTTCAACCTCTATGGAAAACAGTGTGGCGATTCCTAAAAGAACTGGAAATTGACCTGCCATTAGACCAAGCAATCCCCCTTCTGGGAATATACCCAGAGGAACTTAAATCACTCTACAAAAAAGATACCTGCACACGCATGTTCACTGCAGCACTATTCACAACAACAAAAACATGGAACTAACCATGCTGCCTATCAAAACTGGACTGGATAAAAAAATGTGGTACATATATACAACGGAATATTACGCAGTCATAAAGAGGGACTAACATATGGACTTCACAGCAACTTGGATGGATTTAGAGTCTATCATACTCTGTGATCTATCACAGAAACAAAGAACAGGTACCACATGTTCTCACTCATAAGTGGACCCTGAACACATATCATAATACTACAAAAATAAGATTGGCAGCAGTAGGACACTGCCAGGGGAGGGAGGTCACATAACATCAATAAGGGCACCTGATCTCAAACCAGGTGAAGTAAGGACCAAAGGGAGGCCCAACCTTTGCCTGTACGATAAGCACTTGTATATCTGAATCTGAATTGTACCCCACATCTTTAAAATGAACAAATTATTTTTAAAAAGAGAGAGAAAAACAAAGAGGCAAGCCCAAGAAGTAGTCCAAGTCTCTATATGAAGTAAAAAGTTATGGGAAGAAAAACCAGCTGACTGATGAACTTCCTCTTGCGACTCCTTTATAAGAATCCATGTGCCTATGGTTCTTAAGGTATTAAAAAGGAGGAAATTGAAGATATTAAAAAACAAACAATCAGACAGAGCTTTCAAGAAAATATTAAAGCCAATGGTACTTAAGAAGATAAAGGGGAAAGACTGATAAAGGGATAGAATGATTAATATACAAATTGTACAAATTTTTAGGATATTGGGTAGAAGTCCCTTGAATACAGTTTATGGGAAAAATGATTTTAGCTTCAGAATTTGACTTCTGATTAAATCCTCCTTGACACATTGACTCATGTTTTTAAGATTAAGAAGCTGAGATTACTATGTTCCAGACCAAGCACTTCTACTTCATTATCAAGGTTGTTTATCCAATAACGAGGAACAGATATTGATGAGATACAGCTGCACCAGAGAATGGGAACTAGTTAGGCAACCCTGAGTCTGAGGGATCTCCATGACTTAAAAAGTATGAAAATCTAAGGGCCTCAGAGCTTATGGCTTCCAGAAAGGCGACCCATGCATCCCAGAACGGTTTCCTCAGTTGTACATGTCCTCAGTGTAGTATAAATGTGACAACGGATATTGGACCTGAAAATTGTGCCTGAAAACTGCATGACCACTGTGCTGCTATCACTGTGCATGACCCATTTCTACCTGTGTTTATTCTTTCTCAAAACTACATAAACTTGGCACTGAATGAGGACCAAACACTGTCTACAAACTATTAGAAGAGTGCCAGGGATAAAGGAGAAATGGAACAATAATGAAACTGTCCTGGCTACACTGTCATATGATTAGAATATTTCAGATGGGCAAATAGTGGGAAAGATAAAAATATGCTTAGCATGAATGAATGGTTCAAGATTTCTGAGATGAAAAAGCTTAGCATATACATTCTAAGAAAATAATGTAAAATGATTTATGACTATGTATCCTGCAGAGAGGGAAAATGTGAGACAAGTTGCCAGTTCTGAAACGTCCCATCTAAATACTGGGAATATGGTATGTGTTTTCCCTAGTATTTTTCTAGTACCCCAAAGAATCTATTTGACTAGGTAAATAACAGAAGTTCCAGACTAACTTAAAAACCTGTGGTTTGGTGGTTTGGGGGATGAATAAAACGTTGCTTTTCATATAAGCAATTGAAGTTTAAAAGATTCTAAAATCTTTTTGTTTTTAGATTTTGTTGCTTTGAGGTTCACTGACTCAAAATTTATAGCACATCTATCGATAGTTTTCTTTAAGTTCCTTTTTGAAAGCAGTGCATTCTGAATATATATTTAAGAGAAGTAAAACATCGTGATGATTCAGGAGTTCTTAAGTCTCACAGGGCTGGGCTTGGTGGCTCAGCCTGTCATCCTAGCACTTTGGGAGGCCAAGGTGAGTGGACTGCCTGAGCCTGCAGGTTCAAAACCAACCCAGGCAATTTGGCGAAACATTGTCTCTGTAATAAATAAAAAATCAGCTGGGCGTGGTAGCACGCGCCTGTAGTCTCGGCTACTTGGAACACTGAGGCTGAAGGATCGCCGGAGCCCAGCAGGTCGCTGCTGGGATGGCCATGAGCGTGCCACTGTACTCCAGCCTGGACGACAAAGTGAGACTCCAACTCCAAAAGAAGTAAATAAATAAAAATAAGTCTCACAAAGCCAGACAAAGACACGCAGTATAAGCAGAATCTAACCAAATTCCATGTCAATATTGACAAGATCTGGAAGCCAGATGACAAGAATGCTATGGAAATAATTCAGATAGGATCAGACCATAAGTAGATTAGGTAGCATTCAATCAAGTCAATAAATAACTCGGGTAGATTTGAATACAAATTGAAGTAAACTAACTGAATGCTTTAACTGTAATTCTGGGACTTTGTGTTATAAGATTAAGCTATCTAGGGACAGGCACTTGGAGTCTAAATCTCCATGATGACGGTAGTGGTGAGCTCATATTCCTATTGCGTGCCAGGTGAATAATTATCTGCCAGTCTGCATTCCATTCAAAAGTCTCCTCTCCTTCAAGAGGTTAGCCGAGCGAGACAAGATCCCCAACATTTTAGAAATAATATAGTCATTTCCAAATGATCAATCTCTTTTAATTCTGAAATTTTTTAGAAGATATATAGATATGCAAAGTTAATAGCATCCATGGTATAAATCCATCTTGTGGAATAACCTGTACTGGTATTCACCAATTTCGTGATGTTTAAAGAAAATCTGGCTTTTCAGATAATTTCATCAGTGGGCCTTGAGATTCCAACTTTCTTTTTAATTGAGTAAATGTCCTTTGAACTAGGATTTTTGGTGAATTGCTCTTATTTTTTTAGTGTATTGGTAAGTTAGAACGTATACAAATATCTATTTATTGAAGTTAATTTTTCAATTATTTCACGAGTGAAAGACAGTTGCAGAGACTGTGGAAAAAATAATCTACACTAATTCCCTATTTCAGGATGAGAAACAAGGAAGAGCTCACAACTGAAAAGACAGTGGGGATATGATGTCTGGAGACTCACAAACTTAACCTAGCAAACTTTAGTTAACGTTGGAGCCTTGATAGTTCTCAAAGTATTGTGGTTCCTGACATTTAACCATTTCGGGCATAAAACAATAGAGAAAAACCCTTGATTATTTTGTAACATAAAAATTAGTTGTTTTACAATAAATTCAGTTTTTATTCTTTTTATTAAAATAATTTCACTTTTAAGAAGTTAGATTGAGTTATATTTTCATAATGTTTTCAAAACACTAGTAGGAGTATTTGTTGTTGTTGTTGTTGTTGGAGTTTCACTCCATTGCCCAGGCTAGAGTGCCATGGCACATTCATTGCCACCCCAGTGTTAACCCTGCCAGGCTCCGGCAATCTTTCCACCTCATCCTTCCAAGTGGCCGGAACTACAGGCGGGCACTACCACACCTGGCTAATTTTCTGATATACTGTAGAGACGAGGTCTCGCCAAGTTGCCTGGGCTGGTCTTCAACCCATGAGCGCAGGCAATCCACTCGCCTTGGCCTCCCAAAATGTTGGAATGACAGGTTGAGCCACCGAGCCCAGCCAATATTAAGAGTTTGATGCTAAAGTAATTTTAAGGTGCACTGATGCTGCATGTTGCAAAATTATGGTTTAGAATGTAATCAGTAGAATGTTTGCTTCATTACAGTGAGCTTAATTTACTAAGGTTAGAAAATTACATTTGTAAAACATGGTAGAATACAACTGAAAAACATGTTTATATGCTGTGACATTAAATAGTGTTCTGTTTTCTTATAAGTAAAGTCAACAATTTCAACCAATAAGCATTTTAAACACTTGCTATGTGCCTGACACTCTGTGGATTGTAAAATTAAGAAAAAAAATGTAGCCGGGCACAGTGGCTCATGCCAGTAATCTTCTGTCTTGGGAGGCCAAGATGGGAGGATTGCCTGAGCCCAGTTCAAGACCAACCTGGGCAACATAGTGAGACTTCATTTCTGGAAGAAGGAAAAAAAAAAGTAGAAGACCCAGTAGGTTTTCTTTTTCTTAAAGAGTTTATTATTTACCGGGAAATCTATCTATGACTGAGGGCAGAATTTTATTTTAAGGGAATTTGGAAAGTTTTTAATGACTATTAGGATGTCTTAGCCAGCTTGAGTTTCACATATTTTTGCATTTAGATTATTAAGTTGTTAACTATTTTGGAAGGTTTTACTCTTCCGACATATTTGTGTTGCTTAAACAATAAATTGAATATGTTGCATATATAAATATTTGATAAGAATAATTAAATTATAGTTTTACTATGACTTGACTGTTTAAGGAAATTTCGAATTTTATAGACCTCCCCTCGAAAACGATTAAGTTTTCCTTATGGGATAACAAGAAAAATTTTTACAAGGTTAACTTTGTCTAAAGAAAACTGTTTCTTCAGTAAATTTAATATTAGTTCTAAAATTCAAATCATCATATAGAGTCTTCTTTATGAATAAAAACCTCATAGGCAACTGAAAAAAATCTCTTTTTGACAACAGACAGTAAAAAATATTATTTCTTTTCTTTAAAAATAAATCAGGAGTTGTTTCTAATTCGCAAAGATAAAAACCTGAGTGATAGTGATGACTCTTTAGAGACACAGTTCGTGACACAATAGACCTGGATCTCTGCAGCCCCAGTTTACAGCATCAAAGAAGCTGAATCCTCTGTGTGCTCCAATCATGACCTTAGAACACAGAGGGTCGCATTATTCCGTCATTACTTAAATCCTGAAGCAATCCATTCAAATAGCTCATCATCAGAACATTCTTATCTTTGTTATTAGTAACAGGAAAATGTTACTGCTCTAAAATGGAAACAGACACATGCAACAGTGAGATTACAAGCCCAGAGCTCTCTTAAACATCATCCATTGCTTGGACATTTTGTCTCATGTTTCCACAATTGGTCCCAGTTTTATGATACTCTACCCTTGGGTCTATAGAGGTCATCAGAAGTCTAGTGTGGCTGTGAGGAGTGAACTAAATAAGTGAGGGGCAGTGGATGTCTCTGAAACTGGAAGCGCATCGAAGTACCCTATGCTCACCTTTACAAATTTCAGACCTACATTAATGGAGCCTACATTAATGCTTTCCTGGAAATGCATCTCACACAGCTCTAGTTCTAAAGCCCTCAACTTCATATGCTTCTTAAGATTATGGTCTATTCTGCAACTTTCCGGCAGCAACTGTACCTGCCAAATAAATGAAGGAGTGGGAAACAGATTTACTTAGACTTTAAACCAACAGCAGAGTAATTTCTATCTAGTTGTTTGTGAAATATAAGAAAACAAGGTTAAGCTGAGATAAAATCACATGACTGTCTCAACTTATGGATTTAAGAATATCCCCTTATATAGATTTTAAGTGCATAAATGTAAATAGATTGGTTAGTGCTAATATAGTCGAGTTATTGCCTAAACAAAAGTGCTGGCTACTGAATTAAGAATACAATCCATGTGACTGCTTTATCTTAGGTTGAATAATTCATAACTTAGATTTTCATGTTGGACATTTTGGTTACCAAACCTTCAAGAAAGCAGCTTTCTGGCTCTGCCCCTTCACTCAAGCCTCAAAGTTTATTCCCAGGGACGTGCTTAAAGTGAAGGGTCTGTCATACCAGGTTCCTGAGGTGAGGCAATCAGAGAAGAGGTGGCCTCCCTGAGCTCACTTCAGGTTGCCTGAATGTTAATGAAAGCAAATATTTTTGACACCAAAAGGCAACTTACTTCTTTGGCTGTCTCCTGTCCTGCTCCCTCCAGATTCCTCCAGGTTATTAGGCTTGCAATTTGGCAAAATAAAGCTAGGATGAATATTAACATTCCCTTTCCTCCTTTAACTGAGTCGAACACTTTGGACAGAGATTTAAAATGATTTCTGACATCATTTCCTCGCCCAATATTAAACAACCACTTACATGAAACTGAAAATATATTTCAGTTTAAAAGAAAATAACCAATTTAAAGAATAGGAGCAAATACTGTAAAACGCTGGTTCACCTTTTCACAAAAATTCAAGTGGATACTCTGTCTTGTTTTGTTTTGATTTTTGAGTCTGAGTCTCACTCTGTCGCCCAGACTGTAGTGCAGTGGCCGCTCCCGGCCACCGCAGCCTTGACCTGCTGGGCTCCGTCTTGTAAACCAGAAGGAGTCGTCATAAAAAGAAATACCGAGATGGAAGTAGATTACTGGAAAAGGAATGATGGCTCCATTCAAAACACAAAGGAGTCCGTGAGCATTAGATACATTCTGCACGAAAATGAAGCCAAAAGAAGGCAAAGAAATTACCCCCAGAATTTGAAAGAAAAGAATGAAGAGATGAAAACTAGAGGATCAAAATAAGAGGCAGAGACAAAGAGAACATAAATATACAAGAGAAAATGCAAAAAGTAATACACAGAACATGCACAGCAAAAGAAATATCCCAAATCTCCAAGCTGGAATGTAATTTTTATATTAAAGAATGATAATACATTATAAGAAAACATAATAAAAAGCTACAGCTAACATATTTTTTGTTTATTTTCACAGATACAGAGGGGAAAAGTTCTATAGACACACAGATTAGAGAACTTTGTGAAAAATTACAAACTAATGAAAACAAAAAGCAGGTGGACCTAAGTTTTCTCCTCCCAGAAATAAATTGTATGTAGCACATTTTAAAGAGATTTAAAGGTAAAAGAAAGAGGCTCAATAATTTTCTACGCATTTAAACTATTCCTGAGGTATAGAGAAAACGTAAAGATATTTTCAAAAATGTAAGAGATCAAAAGATACCCCAAATACCATTTCTGAAAAAAACCCTCTGGACAACTGAAAAATCAATAAAAATAAATAATTCCCAAATGGAAAAGATATGATAAAGAGAATGATGATGAACAATGAAGCAACTAAAATGCAATGGTTTAAATTAATGTCCTTATGACACTTTAGGAAAATGTACAAGTAATTATTCAAAGAATATGAAAAGTGGGAGTGCTGTCAGGGAGGAAGAAATAATAAAGACCCTATAAAATTTTACGTTTATATTTTTACAACAGAAATAATATAAATGGTTTTATCTTCATAAAGGAAAAAGAAAGATATGTTCATATTATATTGCACTTATCTGAATATTTGCTTACAGGCAACGGCATTTAAATAGTTCACAAATAATGTGCTTTTACAAATGGAAGATTTGAGGTAACCCTTCATGGGGCAAGTCTGTTAGCATCATTTTTCCAATAGCACGTGCTCACTTTTTGCCTCTGTGTCAAACTTGGGTCATTCTTATAGTATTTCAACTTTAAATTATTAATGTACGTGTCATAGCAATATACCTGTCATGGTGACCTGTGATCAGCGACACTGCTGTTAATATAGTAATAGTTCTGGGGTGCCATGAACCACACCTACATAAGACAACAGCCTTGATTAATAAACGCTATGTGTGTTTTGACTGTTCCACTGACCTTCTGCTCTTCCCAACCCTCGCCCTCTCCTTAGGCCTTCTTATTTCTTGAGATACAGCAATATTGAAATTAGGCCAATTAATAAGCCTACAATGACCTGTAAGGGTTCAAGTGAAAGAAAAATCATTCATCTCAATTTAAATCAAAAGCTAGAAATGATTAAGCTTAGGGAGGAAGGCATGTCAAAAGATGTACCAACACACTAGCCAGGTTGTTATAATGCAAAGGAAAAGTTGCTATTGGAAATTAAAACTGCTGCTTCAATAAGTGCACGAATGATAAGAAAATGAAACAGCCTTTTTGCTGATATGGAGAAAGTTTTAGTGGTGCAGATGGAGGATACATAACATTTCCTTAGCCCAAGCTTAGTTCAGAGCAAGGCTCTAATTCTCTTCAATTCTATGAAGGCTCAGGATGTGAGAACACTGCAGAAAAATGTTGGAACACAGCAAATATTGGTTCATAAATTTTAAGAAAAGAAACTCTCTCCATAATATAAAAGTTCAAGGTGAAACAGCATATGCTCATATAAAAGCTGCAGCAAGGAATACGAAAGAACCAGCTAAGATCACTGATGAAGGTGGTTACACTAAACAACAGATCTTAAATGTAGATTACCTATGGGGTACGATGTTCACTATTTGGGAAATGGGCCCCCTGAGACCTAATCCCAGCCACTACACAACATGTCCATTTTACAAACATACAGTGTACTCCCTGAATCTAAAATAAAGATAAAAATGTAGATGAAACAGCCTAGTGTGGAATAAAATGTCATCTAGGACTTTCATAGTCAGCCTATCCATTGAAGCCATGCATAGAGGAGTCAATGCATGGCTTCAATGGATAGGCTGACTCTAGTTAGGGGTGATGTAGCTAGTGACTTTAAATTGAGGCCAATGTTCATTGTCCATCCTGAACATCTTAGAGCCTTAAAGATGATACTGAATCTACTCAGCTTATTCCCTATAAATGGACCAACAAAGCCTGGGTGACAGCATGTCTGTTTATGTCTAGTTTACTGAATATTTCAAATCCACTGTTGAGACATACTGCTCAGAAAAAAAAGATTTATTTCAAAATATTACTGCTCCTTGACAGTGTACCTAGCCTCCCAAGAGCTCTGATGGAGATAGACAAGGAGATTATTTCTGTTTTCATGCGTGTTAACTCTATATTCACTCTGAAGTTTATGGGCCAAGGAGTAATTTTGTCTTTCATGTCTTACCATTTGAAAAATTCATTTTGTGAGGCTATAGCTGCCATAGACAGTGATTCCTCAGATGGAACTGAGCAAAGTAAATTGAAAACCATCTGGAAACGATTCACCAGACTGGATGCCATTAAGAACATTTTTGATTCATGGAAGGAGGTCAAAATACCAGCATTGACAAGAGGTTCTGAAGAACTTGACTCCAACTCCCATGGACAACTTTAGGAGATTCACGATGACATCAGAGGAGGAAATTATCACAAATGTGGTGAAAATAGTCTGGGAACTAGAATCAGAAGTGGAGCCTGAAGATGTGACTGGATTGCTACAGTCTCATGGTAAAACTGGAACTAGTGAGTAGCTGTTTCTAATGGATAAGTAAAGAGAGTGGTTTCTTGAGATGAAATCTGTTCCTGAAGATGCTATGAAATCATCCCTAAAATCCCAACAAAGAACTTAGAGTTCTTTACATAAACTTAGTAGATAAAGCAATGATAGGGTTTAAGAGGATTGACTCCAATTTTTGAAATAAATTCGACTGTGGGTAAAATGCTATCAAACATCATCACGTACTACAGAGAAATCTTCTGGGAAAGGAAGGGTTCGTTGATGTGGACTGCTTCACCACTGCATTATTTTGAGAAACAGCAACTCTAAGTAACCACCACCCTGATCAGTCAGCAGCAGTCAACATCGAGGTATGACCCTCGACCAGCAAAAAAATTGACTCATTGATGGCCTTGATGATTGTTAGCATTTTCAGCAATAAAGTATTTTAACTAAAGTATGTATATTGTTTTTAGACATAATGCTATTGCACACATAATTGACATAACTCTTATATGCATTGGGAAAACCAAAAACTCCGTGTTGACTCATGTTATGGTGATAGTTGCTCTATTGCAGTATGGACCCAAACCCACAATATCTCTGAGGTATGCTTGCCTGTACAATCAATATCATGACATGTAATGAGATGACTTAGATGCTGTCTCCAGATCACCATCCAGTGGCATTTGCCACCTTGGTTAATACCACTGCTCACTGTGGACTCTTAAGGGCACTGTGGCCACTGAGAAGAATCTCTACCTAAAACTACTCCTTGAAAGAGTGATCAAATGTTCAAAGTCTTCAGTAGGAAAATGCAACCGGCTAGGCTAAGGACATTTGCCCACCTCCTAGCTGCCAGAAAGATTCAGCTATCATTGATGGATCTTTTTTTTTAAAATTATTTATTTTAAATATGTGGGGTATAATTCAGGGTTAGGTATATAAATGTTCATTATACAGGTACCCTTGTTGATGAGGTGTACCCTCCTCACCTGGCAGGCTCCCACTACTGCCAATTCCTTTCTTATAGTACTACGATAGTTGTTCAAGGTCCGCTTATGAGTGAGAGCCTGTGATAATTGGTTCTTTGTTTCTGTGATAGTTCACTCAATATTATAGCCTCTAAGTCCATCCAAATTGCTGCGAAGTTCATAATTTTGTCCTTCTTTATGGCTGAATAATATTCCATTGTGAATATGTACCACATCTTTTTATCCAGTCCTCTTTCGGTGGACAGCATGGTTGGTTCCATGTTTTTGCTATTGTGAAAAGAGCTGCAACAAACATATGTTTGCAGGCATCTTTTTTTGTAGAATGATTTGAATTCTTCCAGGTATATTGACAGTAGGGAGATTGCAGGGTCATATGGAAGGTCAATTTTTATATCTTTTAGGAATTGCAAAGTTGTTTTCCACAGAGGTTGTACTAGTTTACGCTCCCACCAATAGTGTAGAAGTGTTCCCTTTATCTCCGCATCCTCTCCAGCATCTGTTGTTTTTTGAGTTATTGATGATGGCCATCCCGACTAGAGTTAGGTGGTATTTCAGTATAGTTTTAATTTGCGTTTCTTTGATAACTGAGGATTTTTTTCATGTATCTGTTGGCTGCTCGTATATCTTTTATTGAGAAGTGTCTTTTCATACCTTTTGCCCACTTTGTAATGCGGCTGTTTGTTTTTTTCTTTTCGGTACATTTGAATCCTTGTAGATCCTAGATATTGGGTCTTTGTCAGACATACAGTTGGCAAATATTTTTTCCCAGTCTGTGGGCTGTCTCCCCACTCTCTCAATGGTTTCTTTGGCTTTGTGGATGTTTGTCAGTTTGATGAGATCCTTCTTCTCTTACGGCATGGGCATGTGGGATTTTGATCAGCAATTTGTTGCCAGTTCCGATTTCCATTAGGGTGACACTTGCATTTTCTAAGGTTCTTATAGTTTGAGGTTTTACGCTTAGGTCTTTGATCCATTTAGAGTTGATTTTTGTGTTTGGTGATAGATAGGGATCTTATTTTAATCTTCTGCATGTGGTCAGCCAGTTTTCCAGCACCATTTACGGAATAGGTTCTCTTCTCCCCAGTGATTGGTGGTGGAGGATTTGTAGAAGATGAGTTGGTTGAGAAATTGAGGTTTTGCTTCTGGAATCTCTATCCTGTTCCATTGGTCTATAAGCTTATTCTTGTACCAATACCAGGCTGTTTTCTTTATTGTAGCTTTATAATCAAGTTTAAAGTCTGGGAGTGTGATGCCTCTTGCTTTGTTTTTTGTTTTGTTTTGTTTTGTTTTTTGTTTGGGGGGTTTTTTTAAGTCTTTTTTGATGTGGATGTTTTGGTTATTTGTGGTTGTTTATGTTTCCATATGAATTCCTGTATTGTTGTTTCATTGAGAACAATGCTGTTGGTAATTTAATGAATACTGTGTTAAATCTGTAGATTGCCTTGGGTATGATAGACATTTAGCAATATGGATTCTTTCAATCCATGAGTATGGGATATTTTTTCATTTGTTTGGGTTATCTTTTATTTCTTTGAGCAGTGTTTTGTAGTTTTCGTTATACAGGTCTTTCACTTTGGCAAGCTCTCGGGTCCCCTCCCACTGTGGGAACTTTTGTTTTTCCTCTCAATAGATCCTGCTTTCTCGCTTAAAAAAAAAGAGAAAGGTCTTTCATTTCTCCATTTGGGAAGATGCCAAGGTATTTCATTTTGGGGGGTGAGGGGAGGTTATTGTGAATGGGATTGTGCTTTTATTTGGGTTTCTGTTTGTTTATTGTTGGTATATAGGAATGCAGTTGACTTTGCACATTTATGTTATACCCTGAGAATCTGCCAAATCCTTTATCAGTGCAAGGAAGTTTTTGACAGATTCTCCTGCGTTTTCTAGGTATAGAATCATGTCATCTGCCAAGAGGGATAATTTAACTTCCTCTTTTTCTATTTGAATACCCCTGATTTCCTTCTCTTATGTGATTGCTCTAACTAGGATTTCCAATACTATGTTGAAAAGGAGTGGTGAGAGTGGGTATCTTTGTTGTTCGGATTTTCAGGGGAAGTGGTTCCAATATCTGTCTGTTTAGCAATATGTTGGCTGTGGGTGTCTTGCAGATGGCTCATACTATTTTGAGGTATGTTCCATCTATTCCTAGATATTTGAGGGTTTTTATCAAGAAGGGGTGCTGTATTTTATCAAAAGCTTTTTCTGCATCTAATGATATAATCATATGTTTTTGTCTTTACACCAGTTGATGTATTTAATTACTTTTATGGTCTTATGGATTTTAATCCAGTTCTAAATCCTTGGGATGAAAACTACTTGGTCATGGTGGATGATTTTTGAGATGCGTTGCTGGATTTTGTTTGCTAGAATCTTGTTGAGAATTTTAGATCTATGTTCACCAAGGATATTGGCCTGCAAGTTTTCTTTCTTTTTTGAATCTTTACCTGGTTTGGGTATCAATGTGATGTTAGCTTCATAAAATGATTTGGGGAGAGTTCTATTTTTCTTGATTGCCTGGAATTCTTTCAATAGGACTGGTATCAGCTCCTCCTTGTATACTTTGTAGAATTCTGCTGGAAATCCTGTCTTGCTTCTACCCCCACCCCCCACTCCAGACTGGGATATATTCAATTCAGAATGGGTGAGAGTACAAAGTCTACTCCAGGAAAATGCATACACACACAAATGTACATACACAACTTTACATAATTCATACAATAACTGAATTGAAGTTCTTTGTTGGAAATATTGCAAAGTGCAGTTCTAGAATATCTATCTCTATCTATCTATCTTTCTATCCTAAGTTCAAGGTTTTCAAGCAGCACAAAACTAGCATTTTTTTCAGGCATGGTGGCTAAGCCTTTCCTGCTACTCAGAGTCTAGAAACACAGTCACATCTACATTTGGCTTGAAGACCAAACCCATAGAGCTGCAAAAATGAATGCTTATGTCTCTAATATAATGAGCCTTCAGATTCAGGTTAACCTAAAATGACTCTTTTCCCAGTGAATTGTACCTAAATGTCAAAAGTTTTGTGCCAGGACTAGTTCCAAATATTTTCATTGCCACCCTGATCTGGCCTAGAGACAAGAACATAACTTATAGAGGCTCCAGTTGCAGTAAACTTACAGTGGATCACTTTTATTTTTGTAAGGATTTCCCTGCCAAGTTCTAAAACATGGAAACTTACATTAGCATGCTTGAGATGGCACACAGGGCGAGTGTTTGAGCGATGGTATCCTCCTTGACTTATGGTTCTCAACACTTTTGGAAATTAAAAATGACCATAATTTTCAACTTTTTAAAATGTTGTTTTTGTTCCTTTGCTAGGTCTTCAGGTTTTAGAATGTCAAGATAGTATTCTTTCCATTTTTTCCTTTTGTTCAGATAATCCTGCACTTGCATTACACCTTTTCTTCTGTATGTCAATTACTGATTTCAGAGGATTTATTTTTTCTTTTAAAGGGTAAATTTAAATCTGATGCCAAAATTGAAAAAAAGAAATGTCTTCAGAGTGAGAACTTTCAGCACTTTTGATTTTTCTTATCAAAATTTAAGAAAATTAATTCATCTCATATTAGTGAAAAACTTACAGTTTCTGAGCTATAGTTGGTGATGGTTTATTCATTGTTCTACAAATACTCATTGAATTGCACTGTATCAGGCATGCGTCAAGCACTGAAACACAATCATTGTACAATAAAGACAAAAGCCCTGACCTGTGCAACTTACATTCAAGCTGGGTAGAAAAGAAATAAAATGACAAATTATAGAGCATGTTACAACATGATAGTTGATGTGGAGAAAGACACTCAAGGAAGAATAAAATGAATTTGGAGGGAAAGGAGTTTCAATAAGGTAGTTAGGATAGCTTTACTTTAAAGGTGACTTTAATACATGGACTTACTTGAAGAATACGAGAGAGAATGCCTGCATTGTCTGGAGAAGCAGCTCTCTGGTCAGAGAAAATAGTCTCTGGCAAGACTAGAAAGAATAGCCTGTGGAATAGGAATAGAATAGTCTGTGAAAAAACTAGAGTGTCCAGGTATCAAGTGGGGACCAGGATGGCATTAGCAGGTGGGTGATGATGATGATAATGTACCTGAAAAGTCATCAATGTGTCCTCATTCGGAAATTTTCATGTGGATTCCAAGACCAAGAGACATGATACAGGTTAAACTTCTGTGTTAAACTTAGCATAGAAGGGGCCTTATATCAAAAAGGAGTCCTCAAGTTGTTACATCCTAGGAGATGAGATGGTACCTTGAATAGAATAGTCCTTAGTAAACATTCACTGACTGAACTAAAACGCGCCTGCATACACAAAGATGTAAATGAGAAATTGACTGAAAAAAAGTATGTGTATTATATATATAATATATAATATACAAATTATATATAATAGATATTATATGCAAAACAATTATTGAAAAAAAAAGTGTGTGTGTGTGTATGAAATATATAAAATATCTACATCTGAGGTCCGAGGGAGCTATCTGAGTGATTCTGAGTGATGTAGTCCTAATGCTTCCCTGAGAATTTGGAGAAAATAAATGCCTAATAAAAAATTTCAGTTGAAAATTAGACATTAAAAAGGAATCAGTTGACACAGTCTCCATTCTTAATTCATTAGCAACACTTTCTCTCAGTCAAGCGTGTAAATGTGTCAGCACTAATCTATCCTGCATGGCAGGTGTCAATAAGTGTTTGTTTAATCAATTAACCTGGTTTTGTCATACCTAGGGAAAGTTTTCTGAGACACTGAGTTTCACACAACAGACAAAACCTGTCTTGTTCTATGTGTCTCTCTAGACAAAAGTTTCCTGTTAAGAACAGGGACTTTGCCAAATTGACAGCTTCCACTAGTTTTCTTCCTGGTTTTATTAATATAAACCTATAATATTATTATGCATCTTTATTTTTTCTTGCCTGATGAACTTTTGATAGAATTTAGATTGGCTTACCTGATCTAGAAACTTGCTATTTTGACTCCAATAGACACCCATACCAACCTAAGGGGACTAAACTCATGTCAAGTCTTGGTTCCTGATAATACAGTCTACATAAAAACAGCGTTAGAACCGAGTATATCTAAGATTCTGCTGTTTCAGAAACAATACTACTTTTTTTTAAATCTGTTATCACTGCTCTTTGAGGCAGGCATTTTTATATATGAAGATGATGAAGCTGAACAAAGTCAAGGCCACACTGCTCATCATACATAATCATATCAGCCTGATTTGGAAATCTGTGCTATTTTCCCTTCTTTCCATCCACAGTGGTCTTTTTTTTCCCAAAAGCTGGATTACTCTCTCTTGGCCAATTCAGGATTTTGTCTAGTTCTTTCCATACATGTTCACCATTATCTCTCTGATATTACACCTAAAAAAAATCTTCTCTATTTGTTTAATGTAAATCAGAAACATGGGGCAAAGGACAGCTGGACACCAAAGTACTTTAAACTCCTATCACTTGGGAGATACTATACTATGAAGCTTACATCCCTCATATTATGTTACCTGTACAAACCCGCATATTAAACATTGCTGTGATATGCATGAATTGTCACAAAGACAAGATAAAATAATACATATTTATATATTGCTAAGTTGGAGCTGATAACGGGCAAAGCTGGGGTTGGACAACTGACGACTTGACCTCAATGTTCTTGATGTTTTCTCTAAATTATTGTCTTCCTGCCTGAATGCTCCCACTTTTCTGAAGACTTCAATGTGCCTAATGCTATTAATTACAACAGAGAAAGTCCCTCATTCGACAGTGTCCAGTTTCTGTTGTCCCCATCTGACCAATGATCGGAGACCACTTAAGTGACAAAGGTTGAACTAACTTACATTCCCACTCCAGTGGGAGAAGTATTCCCATTCCAGTGGAGAAACATTCCCTTATCTATGCAGCCTGGCCAACATCTATTGGTTTTTTGCCTTTTTAATGACAGCCATTCTGACTGGTATGAGCTATAGCTCATTGTAGCTTTGATTTGCATTTATCTGATGATTAGTGATGCTGAGTATTTTTTATGTTTATTGGCTGCTTGTAAATTTGTTGACTGATTTCATGTCTTCCTCTGAGAAGTGTCTGTTCATCTCCTTTGCCCACTTTTTAATGGTGTTAATTAGCTTTTTCCCCATCAATCAGTTTGAGTTCCTTGTAGATCCTGAATGTTAGGCCTTTGTGGATGCATAGCTTGCAAATATTTATTTTTTCCATTTTGTGGATTGTTTCTTTACTTTCTTGATGGTTTATTTTGCTGTGCAAAGACTTTTTTTCATTTGATAAGGTCCCACCTGTCAATTTTAGATTTGGCTGCACTTGTTTTGGAGGACTTGGCCATGAAGTCATGGCTTAGGCCATTGACCTGGAGGGTATTTTAAAGTATTCTTCTAAAACTCCTATAGTTTGAGATTTCACATTTAGGTCTTTGTTCCATTTTGAGTTAAATGTTGAATATAGCGATAAGTAGGGGTATCTATTTTCATTCTTCTACATGTGGTTTAGCCAGTTTTCCCAGAACCATTTGCTAAATGTGGTTTCCTTTCCCCAATGCTTATTTTTATATGCTTTGTTGAAGATGAGTCAATTGAAAGTCCATGGTTTTATTTCCAGATTATTTGTTCTGTACCATTGGGATATGTGTCTGTTCCTTTGCCAGTACCATCCTGCCTTGGTAACTGTAGCCATAGTAAAGTTTGAAGTCTAGAAGTGTGATACCTCCAGCTTTATTCTTTTTACTAAAGATTTCTTTAGCTAATTTGGGGCTCTTTCTTGCTTCCATATGAATTTCTGTATTGCCTTTTCTAGGTCTGTGAAAATAATGCTGGCAATTAGATGGAAATTTTATTGAATCAGTAGATTGCCTTGGGCAGAATGGATATCTTGATGATATTGATTCTTCTAATTCATGAGCATGGGATGTTTTTTCATTTGTGTCATCCTTGATTTCCTTGAGCAGTATTTTGTAGTTCTCATTGTAAAGATCTATTACCTCTTTGGTAGGTAGATTGCAAGGTTTTTTTTTTTTTTCTTCTTCTTTTCTTTATTTTTGTGTGTGCGGCTATTGTGAATGAAGCTTCATTTTTTATTTGGTTCTGAACCTGCTTATTGTTGGTATATAGAAATATAACTCTACATTGATTTTGTACATTGATTTTTGTATCACAAGACATTGCTGAAGTCATTTATCAATGCGAGGAGATTTTTGACAGACTCTAGGGTTTTCTAGGTATAGAATCGTATCATCTACAAAGAGGGATAACTTAATTTGCTTCTTTTAAAAATTTGGATAACCCTAATTTCTTTCTTCTGTCTGATTGTTCTGGCTAGGAAATTTCAGTACTATATTGGGGGTGAGAGTGAGCATTCTTTTTCATTCCAGTTCTTAGAAAGAATGTTTCCAAGTTCTGGCCATTAAGTATGATATTGACTCCAAGTTTTTCATATATGGCTCTTTTTATTTTGTGGAATGTTCCTTTGATGCCTTGGCTTTTGAGGGTATTTATCAAGGAAGGATGTTGGATTTTATCGTATGCTTTTTCTACATCGAATGAGATAGTCACATTGTTCTTGGTGTTGCATCTGTTTTTGTGATAAATTACATTTATTAATTTATGTATTTTCAACCAATCTTGCATCCCAGGAAAGAAGCCCACCTGGTTGTGATGAATGATCATTGAAATATACTGCTGGATGTGAATTTCTAGAATTGTATTGAGAATTTTTACATTTATGTTCATCAGGAGACTGGTCTGTAGTTTTTTCCTTGTTGTGTTTTTACCACTTTTGGGTATCAGGATGATTTAGGATTCATAGAATGAGCTAGGGAGAATTCTTTCCTTTTCAATTGCCTGGTCTGACTTTCTGACTTCTTTCCTTCCTTCCTTCCTTCCTTCCTTCCTTCCTTCCTTCCTTCCTTCCTTCTTTCTTTCTTCATTGGAAAATATAGTTTATTTAGAAAGTAAATTAGAGAGCGGGAGAGAAAGATTCACCTCCCTATGGTGGGGAGGGGGGCAAAGCTAGAAAAACATGGCCTGGCCATAGCTAAAGAACACATGGCCCAGTCAGGGCTTAACAAAACAATGGCCAGAAATATGTTCAATACAATTGGTACCACCTCTTTCTTGTATGTCTTATAGAATTCAGTTGACAACCCATCAAACCCAAGGCTTATTTGGTGGGGCAGGCTTTTTTTTATTACTGTGTTGATTTCTTAAGTTTTTATTGATCCATTTAGGGTTTCAATTTCTTCTTTTTTGAATCTTGGAAGCTTATGTGATGCCAGGAATGCCTCCATTTCCTCTAGATTTTCTAGTTTATTTACATATTTCATAGTAATGTCTGATCATCTTTTGAATTTCTTCAGGGTTAACTACAACATTACCTTTTTCATTTCTAACTGTGTTTATTCAAACTTTCTCTCTCTCTCTCTCTCTCTCTCTCTTTCTCTCTCTCTTTGGTCAATCTGGCCAGGGGTCTGCTAATCTTATTTATCCTTTCAAAGAATCAGTCCTTGTTGATCCTTTCTATGTTTTTTGGTCTCTATTTCATTAAACTGTGACTTTATTTTAATAATTTTACTTTTTCTACTAACTAAAGAATCAGACTGCTTATGACTTCCCAGCCTCCATAAGTGTGACGCTAGATTGTTTGCTTGAAATATTTCTATTTTCTTGATATGTGTATGTAATGTTGTAAACCTCTCTCTCAGTATCACTTTCATGATATTCCAGAGGTTTTGATGTGTTGTGTCTTTATTTTCATTTATTCTCGAATTTTTTATTTTTGTTTTGATTTCTATATTAACCCAAAAGTCATTCAGAAATGCTGTTTAGTTTCCATGTATTTGAAATATTATTTTAAATATAAAACATACTATTAAAAACACAGACATTCTCTCCATAAGCTCATTTATAGACATTAACATGTGTAGACAAAACTTTTTCACCCAAATTTTAAATTCAAAATTTGGAAAATATAATTTAGAATATAATGCACGTCAACATAATATACTGCATGTTATAACATATACTACTTCTGTTTTATTATAGATGGATCTGGCTCATTCTTTTTAATAACTTCATTGTATACTATTCTTAATTATTTATGCAAATTTCTTTTTACAAATAAAGATGAAATAAACATATGTGCATGCATCTCTTTGTTATTCTATGTTTCTAAAATACTAGAATTAGAAATAATTGTAGACGGGTTCGGTGACTCAGTCTGTAATTCCTTGCCTTTGGAAGGCTGAGGTGAGTGAATTGCCTGAGCCCACGGGTTCAAACACACCTGGGCAGCAAGACCTCATCTCTACAATAAATCAAAAAACTCAGCCGGGCATGGTAGCGCATGCCTGTAATTCCGGCTACTCGAAAGGCTGAGGCGGAAGGATCGCCGGAGTCCAGCGGGTTGAGGCTGCGGTGGCCAGGAGCAGTCCACTACACTCCAGTCTGGGTGACAGAGTGAGACTCCAACTCAAAAAAAAAAAAAAAAGAAATAATTGTATCAGCACATTATATAATTTCATAGGTATGCGCTACTGCTCACGGGAGTGCAAACTAGTGCAACCTCTGTGGCAAACAGTATGGCGATTCCCAAAAGCTCTAAATATTGACCTCCCATATGACCCCGCAATCCCCCTAATGGGAATATACCCTGAAGAACTCTAATCACTCTATAAAAAAGATACCTGCACACGTATGTTTATCGCAGCATTGTTCACAATAGCAAGAACCTGGAAGCAACCATGCTGTCCATCAAAAGAGGACTGGATTAAAAAAATGTGGTACATATACACAATGTAATACTACGCAGCCATAAAAAAGAACAAAATCATGAATTTTGCAGCAACCTGGCTGGAACTAGAGTCTATAATACTGAGTGATCTCTCACAGAAAAAAAGATCTGAGTACCACATGTTCTCACTCATATAGTGGACCTTGAACATCCAACATAATACTATAAGAAAATGACTGACAGTGGTGGGAAACTATGGGGGGGATGGGATTAACGGTAGTAAATATCTGTCTGGGGATGGGGAGACACCTCTTAGCAACAAGGGTGCCTGAACGAAGCATATTTGTATAACTAACCCTTAACTGTACCCCACAATATCGTAATAAAAAATATTGATTAAAAAAACACAAAGACTTCCATCAACAGTTCAACGTAAATGGCTGTTTTGCCTAATCTTGTCCAAAGTGGATATTATCATTCTTTTGGTGTTTTTCAATTGGATAAACAAATAGTTATATCTCACTGCTATATTTCTATGTATTCCTTTTTGCATGTTTGATAATTTTTTTAAAAACTTCAGCAATTTTTATTACTTTGCTACCAATTTCAATGACCAACTTCAGTGAGTATTTTTTATAATTCTATTAGCAAATGTATTTTTTTAAATCCTATTCATGTCTTTGTGTATTTTTATTATTGGAACACTGACTTATTTCTAATGGACTTTCTAATCGTTTTTTATACATCACAGGTATTAATAATGTATTATCATATTTTCCTGGATTGTCTTTTAAGGACCACTCTGCTTTTTTTTTTTTTTTTTTAATCTTTGTTTGCTTGGGTATTTTTTATTGTTATATTCAAGTTTTAAATTTAAGTTTCAATTCAGTGAAAATAATAAATTTAACCTTCTATTTCTATAATTTTGTTTAATGTCATTCTTAAAAAGAAATTTCTACAAAGAATTTATTTTTAAAACATCACCTATGTTTGCTTTTATTTCATTAAAGGATTTCTATTAACATTTAACCACTTGACTTAAAAGGTGAGGTAGAAATTCAAACTTTTTTTTTAAATTGTATTTATTTACTTATATTTTAAATAAGTATCCTCAAGGTCTAAAGGCTAACCAGTACAAACTCTCCTACCAAACTTATTTCAGGGTAGATAACATCACAAAATATTTTTATGAATGCATATTTTATATCTAGCAAGTATAATTATGCAGATAATATAACTGTATATGCATGTACATAAATATATTTTAGCTTGTGAACATATGTAAAATATGACATTTGATCTATTCACCAAATATTTTAATTTGCCTTGAATTAGTAATCTGTTGCCAAAATATGGATCTTAAAAAGTGAAAAATAGTAAAATAAATTTACACTTAAAATTATTGTTTTATAATTTTCCATTTAATGTATTTAACTAAAATTTGTTAGAAGTGTTATGTTCAATTTTGAATTTTTAAAAAATGTTGTAAGTCTTTTAAAGAGTTGGTTTCATGATCTATTTTAGGAACTAATCCAAGCATATATAAAGTTAATACAAATAGAACTTATTACTTTAAATGGTATATTCTGTCTGTTTTATAAAGAGTTGAATACTACATATGCATGATCTCATCTTACCTAATAATATTAAAAAGACATAGCTGAGCATTGTAGTGGAATGACAACCTTTCCAATTCGCTATCTCGAATCAAGTTTAAATCATGTCTCTTTTAAGGCTCATATAAAAATTAATCTCAAAAGGTGATTTATAAATTTTTAATAATATCCTAACATATTTGCTTTTAAAACACACGTGCTCTTTAATAAAGAGATAAAAGTTGGCCAGGCTCAGTGGCTCAGCCTGTAATGCCAGCACTTGGGGGGTCGAGGCGAGTGGATTGCCTGAGCCCACCAGTTCGAGACCAGCCTGGGCAACTTGGTGAGACCTTGTCTCTACAATAAAATTTTTAAAAACAGCTGGGTGTGATAGCACGCATCTGTAGTTCCAGGCTACTTGGAAGGCTGAAGCAGAAGGATCGCTGGAGCCCAGAAAGTCAATGATGGGGTGGCTGTGAGCATGCATGCCACTACACTCCAGCCTGGGCAAAGGAGTGAGACTCCAACTCAAAAAAAAAAACAAAAAAAGGTAAAGGTTATCCTCAGCTCATACGGAGGAAATTTCCATACAGGAATCACAAACAATTAACAAAATTGACCTATTTTCAAGACCAAATTAAAATCAGGACAATTTCTGATTATCTGATTTATTTTTGTTGTTGTTGTTGATCTGTGTTAGAATTATACCAGGAACTATAGAAAAGAAACATTCTGGCTATATGCCTAAGACTTCATTTATACTTCACCTAATATATAGAAATTTCTTAAAACTTAATAAACATCTGAGATCTAAGATGAATTTTAAAAATGAAAGACAGCAAGGCTGCACTCTTGGGAAAAAAAGATTAAACAGATAAACCATAATTTCTATTCATTTTTAAATGTCAATATTAACCCTAATAAAATGGATGCCATGATTTGTAGTGCCCTCACAGTCATATCCTAAGTTTAAACAAACATGTAAAATAAGCGAAAATATTTTTTTCAGAATATTTGCTCGAATCGTTTCTAAGGGAAAAAGCATAAATATCACTTTATGCAGAAATAAATGCTGTGTTTTACTATGTTTTTAGAATCTGAAAGGAAAAAAATCACATTACAGGGACTATCTTGAATATTCTTCAAATTGTTTTTCTGTATTTTCTTGACTCTGTGTTTTAAATTAACCAAGAGAAATAAAAGGAAGAACCAGAGAATAAACCAGTGCATTATGACAGGATGATTTTATTTTATGTATGAGTCTGAGTGAAAGTTTAGAAAATGGATACTGTATTCCTTAAATGGGTCTGTGTTGGTCAAAGACCATTAGGCAACTTGGGAAGATTCCATTGGGATACCTGGGGCCAGACATTTCAATCCCACTGGACTAAGTCCACTGTTTGTCTTTCTGCATGGAGAATTAATAAATGTATCAATCTTCTACCAGCGGCCCTGAACTAGGGAACATAAAGGAAATAGAATAATTGGGGAAAAAATTGCACGTGTGCCTTTTCCTTCCCCCACCTCCTGATCTTTACTTTTCTGTGTGTTGAACTTATTTTCCCTTCAGATTTTTTCACATTATTCTTTTTTTTCTTGTTATTAGTTATGTCTTTTAGCATTCCTGACTGCATTGCACTTTGTCTGCCTTAAAATGATGTCTTCTAACCTGGACAGGGGCTATAATTTAATGAAATTGGCCACCTTTGCATACCTTCTGCTCAGAAGATCAGTCGGTGGCCTTGAAGTGTCAGATTTCATTAAATGATTTTAGTTTCAAGGGGAAAAATATTAAATGGAAAGTTAAGGAAACCAGTCAGGAAACATGCCTGGTGCCAACAGCCTTAGAGCATAGGAATCCAAAAGTCACTTTAACATTTCTGAACTGATAAGCTAATTAATTATTAAAACAGAAACACTCCTAGGATACCGATGACCAAGGTTATAAACACACCCCATTTCAATTCCTCTTTCTTTCCTTTTTCTTAACCGTGAAGTGGTGCCTTTAAATTGCACCATGGTGATTCTAAGATGTCAATTAGAAAGGTCTCAAATCACAGCAAAGAATCAGAGGAGCTAAAAAGAAATATAAATTGCATTTTGAAAAAAGGGGTTACAGAATTTTT
This sequence comes from Carlito syrichta, assembly GCF_000164805.1. NCBI lineage: Eukaryota > Metazoa > Chordata > Mammalia > Primates > Tarsiidae > Carlito > Carlito syrichta. Next base: position 1,045,682 of record NW_007022154.1, read on the forward strand.
AACATTTTACTTTTCCCATTATATCAACTGGTCTTAACCTGTGTTGATGCAAAATTTAGAAAACTTGTGACAGGTAAGGTCTATTCTGTTTTTATAGTAGTAGAATTTCCTCTCCACCACTCAGCTTAAAACCACAACAGCGCTGGGCTCGGTGGCTCAGCCTGTCATCCTGCGCCTTTGGGAGGCTGAGGTGAGTGGATTGCCTGAGCCCGCGGGTTCGAGACCCGCCTGGCAGCA
>NW_007022154.1:1046009-1070255 GCF_000164805.1 Carlito syrichta
CTCCAGTCTGGGCGACAGAGTGAGACTCCAACTCAAAAAAAAATAAAAATAAAAATAAACCACAACAGGTATTGGTTCCCCATTCCTTTAGCAAATGGTTGAAGGGTAGAGTAAGGGCAGGGAATACGCACACACAAAAATCAAAACAAATTAAACATTTCTGTGAATTGCCTGCTGACTGACAAAAGTTTATTTGTATGGGTCTGTATTCTTAAAAGCTAGCACTCAGCTTCCCCTTAAAAATTATATTTTTCTTTAGTCAAATGCAATGGTAAGTCATTTAGGCATGAGAACAGGTGCCAGACAGAAACACAAAGAAGAGGGCAGAACAAATTTAAGAGTTGAATTGCGCTACATAAGAAAATATTTGTGTGTTCTGTTGTCTTTCTGCAAAGAGGCAAAGCAAATTAGCCATCAAGACTAGAACCATGCAACCTAGCAATCCCCCTTCTGGGAATATACCCGGAAGAACTTAAATCACTCTACAAAAAAGATACCTGCGCACGCATGTTTACTGCAGCACTATTCACAATAGTAAAAACATGGAACCAACAGTCCTGCCCATCGAAACTGGACTGGATTTTTTTTTTTAATGTGGTACATATACGCAATGGAATATCATGCAGCCATAAAAAAGGACAAAATTATGCACTTTGCAGCAATTTGGATGAATTTCGAGTCTATAATACTCAGTGATCTATCACAGAGACCAAGAGCTGAGTACCACATGTTCTCACTTATAAGCAGACCCTGAACATTGACCATAATACTGTAAGAAAGGAATTGGCAGTATCGGGACACCGTCAGGGGAGGGAAGGAGACACATAATATCAATAAGGGTACCTGATCTCAAACCAGGCAAAATGGGAACCATAGGGGGCCCAGACTTTACCTGTACGATGACCACCTGTATACCTAATCCTGAATTGTACTCTACATCTTTAAAATAAAAAAAGCCTGGAGGTCAAGTTTACTGAAATAATCAAGGGACTTTTAAGCATATAGATAGAACTATTCAGGTTTGTATTCTTGGTATCAGTAGGGTATAAACGTCTGCATCTTCCCAAGTATTTTTAAAGTTTATCGTATAGAACTGACCGCTTTAATGATCAGTTTAGCTTTTTGTTTTTTAGTTTAGGTGTCTTTTTGTTTGTTTTTTGTTTATTTGCAGAAGGGTGTCTTTATTTTGGAGAAATAAGTGAAAAATGTAAGTGATCTTCCTATTGCCACAGCTGAAAGGGACAACGGAGCGTTTCAAGCAGATCAGGAACCTTACTTATTTTAACAGTGAAGATTGAACATAAAGAATTAAACATTCAGGTACTGGAGGATCAACAAGGCAAAGGAGAAACACTGAGGTAACACTGTGAGAAATTATCAAAGTAAAAATGGACCAATCACCTGTTAAAATGAGCGAGACAGACTTTATTTGAGTTACAGTAGGAGAGGAGAGAGACTTTGGTACAGGACTGAACTCAGCTCAACCAAAAGGTGGGAGGGTTTTTTAAGCTCTGGGGTAAACTAGTAGAAAAGTACCAGGCAGGGAGGTTGGGCAATCTTTAGGGCATCTGTGCTTGCTCATTGTTGCTTTTTTATTTATTTTTTAATTGGAGTCTCACTCTGTTGCCCAGACTGGAGTGTAGTGGTATGCTCTTTGCCACTACAGCCTCGACCTGCTGGGCTCAGGCGATCCTTCCGCCTCAGCCTTCCAAGTAGCTGGAACTACAGGCACGTGCTACTATGCCTAGCTAATTTTTTGATTTATTGTAGAGACGGGGTCTCGCCAAGTTGCCCTGGCGGATCTCGAACCCGTGGGCTCAGGCAATCCACTCGCCTCAGCCTTCCAAAATGCTGGGATTACAGGCTGAGCCAGGAGCCCGGCCAATTGTTGCTTTTTAGAGTTAGGTTCTTACTCTCCCCCAGAGAATGGGTGATGGGACACTATCTCCTCTGATGGCTATTTTTCAAAGAAGTGGCTCCCCCCAGGCATTCCAGGGTTGCAAAAAGGTCTGTGAGATAATTTAAAATTGCTAGTGTTCTAAAATAAATGCTACAGAAAAAGGGATGTCAGAGGCTTAACGTCAGGATGAAATGTGCCTAACGTCAGGATGAAATGCATCTAACATTTTGTCAACGGGAGAGAAATGTGAAGACCGTTTTGGCCAAGGTGCAGAACAAAGAGAAGTTGTTAAACGTTTTTATGCACTAGAACCTTAAAGGAGAGGGCTGTGTCGCTGGGCCCCAAACCAAGGAGGAAAGGACACTGCTGGTGTCTAGTACCTCTGGGATTCATGGGAGAGAGCACCTGACATGGAAGGCCATACTCAGACTTCTGAGAAGCCACCTGAGAGGGAGCTTTGTGGCTGATTCTTGGAGTTCCAGATGACGGAGGACACTAGCCTCCACAAGCTATGAAGCTGTGAACCGGGAACAGATGCTGCTGCCCATATAAAAGTCTGTAGCTGTAGTGGTGCTATGGACAACAAGAAACAAATAGAAAGCAGTGAGGCCCCCACTTCTCCCCTGGGCTCCCAACCTCTCTCTACTGCATCATGTGTAGCTGTGAGGCGGATGGCAAAGTATAAACGTGGTCTGCAAAGTATCGCAGGGCAGAATATTAAAAAGAGGGCTTGGAGATGAGAGACGAGACAGTAACATCTGGCCACCACCCAAGGGGCAAGCCATCCATGAACTGAATCAAGACAGCGGAACCTGGATCCAAGAATTTGTAGGGACTGAAGGAGTAAAAAGTGTGCTGCAATCCCTGCTTCTGCTTAGGGACTGGAAACAATATTAGGAATTCCTCCTCAAGAGAAATAGTGTTCCAGTCTGCTTCTTTGGAATCTCAAAAGATAGGCACATCAGTATGGGTCCAATCAGGAGGCAACATGTCCACGGTGATTAAAAAATAGCACCAAATTATTTTTTAAAAAAGGACTCCATGTGTAGTAAGCTTTCAGAAGACTTTTGGTAAATATCCTTGATGCAAATGACAAAAGTGGGCATTAGTGTGTTTCTAAATCTATTTTATGACCCAAACCTAAAATTGGCTTTTGGAAGTCGAATGCAGAGATTGGCTTTGAACTCACTTACAGTGTGTTACATTTCACCCTAGAAGAGAGACTGACAGTATATTTGCTGATAATGTTTACTTTGATGAGAGATATTTACATTTACTTTGCTATATATTCAAATACATCACTTTATGTAAATAATTTACTATTAAACATGCCTTTTTAACATAGAACGTGTTTTTATATCTCGTTTCCATTTATCTTGGAAAATATTTTTATTATGCATGAATAAATAATATTGGTAGTAGCTAATGTGTTTTGAGTGCTTGCCATAGTCCACAAAATCAGACTTTACATGAAATGACACAGTTATTTCTCATAACACCTAATGACCTATGAGATCAGTACTACGTCACTAGTTTGCAGATAAGGAAAGCTAGGCCAGCCCACATTAAGTATTAATTTGCCTAAGATTTCACAATAAATATGAAGAGTGTGTTTGTTTGACATGTTACTGTCTCCCATTGTTAATACACAGCAACATATTTCTGTGCATCTAACTCAATGCTAAGCTTTTGCATAATCATCTTATGTATTCTTCATAGAGTTCCTGTATGTTAGAGTCTGTTAATACCTTTCTTGTGAAAATGTGGTAATAGAGATCACGGTAAGTAAAGCCACAGAGCTGGAAAACAGTGGAGGAAAGATATGAAACTGGAGAAATGACCACCAGAATGTGTTCTGTTGATCAATCTGCTGTACCAGAATAAGCTTCCAAGGAAAATCTATTTGGTTTTTTTCAGAAATAACATGTCAGTTAAAAAAAGAGAAAGAAGAATACTCATGATTTCCATTTTGTATTGGAATGGAAAAAACTACCATTTAGAATTAATAACACATCTGTCCTTAGAAGAGAACACTTATATGACAATAAGTCAATGTTGCTTCATTCAAAAACATCACAAGAAAATTGGAGCACAGGGTAAAACAAACTAAGAAGGGCATTAATTGTCTGCACTGGGTGCTGAGATCTGTATTATTCTTGTGAACAGCAAAAAAAGCCTGGAACTTCTCAGTTAAAGTCTCTTTTTGCTCCTACCCCCATGTCCAGCATAAAAGAAAATTTTAAGTTGAGATCATATACTGTATTGGATTAATCATCAGAAAAACTATAGCTCTTGAATTATAGTAGTCTCCTGCTATCCTCCGTTTGCTTTCTGTGGTTTCATTTACCCATGGTCAACCATGGTCCAACAATACTAAAGGGAAAATTCCAAGAATAAACAAGTCAGAAGTCTTAAATTGCACGTCGTTCTGAGTCGTGCGATGCGCTCTCACATCGTTCCACTCCATCTAACCCAGGACATGAATCATTTCATTGTCCAGCATATTCACAGGGTATAGGCTACCGTCTAGTTGTCACTTAGTAGAATCTCTGTTATCAGACCAAAAACACACAGTATACAGGTACTTCTTGACTTATGATGGGGTCGTGTCTAAATATATCCATTATCAGTTGAAAATATTAGCCGGGCTCAGTGGCTCAGCCTGAAATCCCGCGCCTTTGGGAGGCTGAGGTAGAGTGGATTGCCTGAGCCCACGGGTTCGAGACCTGCCTGGGCAGCGAGACCTCAGCTCTACAATAAGTCAAAAAATCAGCCGGGCGTGATAGCGCATGTCTGTAATTCCAGCTACTCGGAAGGCTGAGGGGAAGGATCTCCGGAGCCCAGCAGGTCGAGGCTGCAGTAGCCAGGAGCGGCCACTACATTCCAGTCTGGGCGACAGAGTGAGACTCCAACTCAAAAAAAAAAGAAAATATTAAGTCAAAAGTGCATTTAATGCACCTAACCTTCCGAACACCATAGAATAACCTAGCCTACTTTAAACATGCTCAAAACACTTGCATTAGCTTACAATTGGGCAAACTCTTCTAACACAAAGACTATTTTGTGAGAAAACATTGACTATCCCATGTAATTTATTAATACTGTACTCAGAGACAAATACAGTTTGGTCATATGGGCACTTAACGGTTTCTACTGAATGCATATTGAATGCACATGGTAGAGTGAAAGAATCATTAAATCAGAACATCATAGACAAGGACAGCCTATATGTAGTGCCTGTAGACTTGAAACTATCTTTAGTTTCAAACATCCACTTGGGTTTTAGAGGAGAGGGGACTACAGACTAATAGAGCAGTCGGGTTTTCATATGCCAGAGAAAAGGACATTGAAGAAAAGGCTAGAAGTTTCATGGAAGAATTAGTGAAGTAATAAGAGAAGATGAAGAGGTTCTAGAATCTTAATTCACAAGCTCCAGAAAGGATCACAGAATGCAAAGGCAATTTTCCTGATTCCAGCCTGTTCTCTTCTAGAGCTCCTTGTAGGCTGTCCTGTTTTCAGGCTTTCCTTGGGCATTTAATGTTCATCTGTGGAGGCACATTGAGGTGATTTGCCAAATAACTTCTTCTGGCAAAAAGAATGTGCTGGGTTATTATTCTTTACTCCAAATGAGCCAGACTGACTGTCTACATGGTGGGAATGTGCCAGATAATTACTTTAACCGTGTCTTTCACTTTAGCTGTGTATATACGGTCCCCATATTCTAGATAAACTTGGTTAAATATCTTATTGAATAATTACTGGCAAGTAGCCATGTGTTCAGACTAATTGGATGTTCATCTTCGGTTTCTACAGAGTGCTAGTGACAAAAGCAGGTTTTGTTTATATATACGTTAGAAGGATTTTCTTTTCATAATTCAAAGAAAATCTCCAGAACATGGAAAAAATAAGCACTCAATTTTAAAAAGTTTTTGATTCCAAGTTTTGCTCAGGAATCACAGATACCCTGCTAAGAAAAAAAAGCTGATGTAGTTTAGCTTTTAAAGACAGAAGGACACTATAAAAGGGTACACATATTCTTATTGCCTTGCAAGTCGAGTAATTTTTGTTCCATTTAAATTATGTCTGACATAATGTGGCTTTCCCTCTTGAAAGTGAGGACCAGTGCTGCTGCATTTTATTACAGAAGATAAACAGTGCGATTTCCCATGAATTACTATATCTTGCAGGCCTATAATAATAGAAAAAGCCCTGGAACAGGAGGTAGGAGACACATCCAAATTCTGACAAAGTTACTCATTAGTCTTAGAACCAGAAGCAAGAAATCTAACATCTCTCTTCTTTCCCTTGTGAAAATGAGAGTAACATCAGTCTAATCTTGCAAAGCATGTTTATGGAGCAAAGTAGATGATATACAAAATTATTTTATAAACTATCGGACACTGAATGTTTGACGTAAGGACAGAAAAGATATTTTAAAGCAGTTTAAGATTTTCATACTTTTCAAGAACAACTGCAACAATAACATCAGCACATTCAGGAGTTTCAGGAAGATGAGGGGAAAACAGAAATAAAAAGCAACTTTGCAATATGTATTTCAAGCTTTCAAAATGCTCATACACTTGGACCCAGAATTTTCCTTCTAGAAACTCTTATAAGAATACCATGATTAAATATCATTAGTTCAGATTCGTAATAATTATAGAAAAATGTTCTGATATCCAATAATGTCTAATATTAAGATACTGGTTAAGAAAATTATGATGCAATCATATGATGGTTTTTAAATAGCTATGGAAATAATATTTACATAACTATGTAAATGAAGGAGAAAACTCTTTGTTAGAATATTAAGCTAAAAATTAGGAGCCATTATTAATATAGATAGTCAATATATAAACTTTAAATTAATTATGAGAAAAAACAAAATTCTAGAGTTGTCTCTGATGTTGGGCATTATAGAGAAACTTCATTTTTAAAAAAAAATGATTTTCAGGTTCCTACCATCATGTTTATGACCAAACACAAAGAAATTAAATTACATTGGAAGGCTGGGGCGGATGGAATGCCGGAGCCCAGCAGGTCGAGGCTGCGGTGGCTGGGAGCAGCCACTGCACTCCAGTCTGGGCAACTGAGTGAGACTCCAACTCAAAAAAAAAAGAAATTAAATTACTTAGTTAATTAGTTAAAATAGAATAACCATTTTATCTGTAGCCAACAGTGAGCTCTGTGGTCACAATGATCCCATGAAATTATAGGACACTTCAGCAGTGAATAATGTTCCTTATTGATAAACCAGTTATCACTTATGCTTTTCTGGAGATTTCATGTCATTCATTATTTGATGCAATGATTTTATATTTAAAGAAACACAATTGCCTACTAGACCATTATCAGTAGTTTTTTTGAAATCTATGCCCTTGATATAAATTCTGTTCTATGGCAAAATGGGAAGATCTAAATCTTATTACATAAGGCTGGTGTTATTTAATAGCTGCTTTAGTCACTATTATAAGCTTTATAAGGGTGGCTTGAAGTACAAAACTTACATATTATATATCTCATTTTATGTAGAAAGCCAAATGACAAAATTTATAACAATGTGCTTTATTTTCAGTAATGCATTAAGACTTGCATTACCTAAATTTACTAGACAAATTACATGTCCTATTTTTGGAGGGTTTACTGAGATAGTACTTTATTTTTCTGTCACACTTGGAAACATTATTGTAGCCATGCGCATAGAAAAAGTGTTTTAGAAGTCTTAATGCTTAGTAGTGAGTTAAAAATCAGTTCAGGCACATTTTCTTGTTAAGGACAATGACACAGAAAACACATTGTTTTCCCAACACTGCTTCCACTTTCTAAGTCCGCTGGAAGATTACATTTCCTAGTCTTCTTTGCATTTCCATTAGAACTGGCAAGCAAAATGTGGGCAAGAGTGATGTTAGTCATGTTAGGAACGTCAGGCCACATATTAAAACTATTCTCCAGAATCGTTCAGACTTCACTTCCTCTCCCACAGTGTCCAGAAAAACCATGACTTCCATATTACCTAGGAGCGACATGGTTTGGAAGAAAGAAAGGAAAGCTTCCAGACTGGCAGTGAAAGAAATTCTCCCACCAGTAGTGTAGAACGTTCCCTTTGCTCGGCATTCTCATCAGCGTCTGTTGTTTTTTGTTTTTTTAATGATGGCTGGTGGGAATGCAAACTAGTTCAACCTCTCTGGAAAACAGTGTGGCGATTTCTGAAAGAACCAGAAACTGAGCTTCCATATGACCAGCAATCCCCCTACTGGGAATCTACCTGTAAGAGCTTAAATCACTCTACAAAAGATACCTGCACTCTACAAAAAAGATACCTGCACACGCATGTTATTGCAGCAATAGAAAAACATGGAACCAACTGTGCTGCTCATGGAAACTGGACTGGATAAAAAAATGTGGCACATACACACGATGGAATAATACACAGCCATAAAGAAAGACAAACATATGGACTTTGCAGCAACATGGATGGATTTAGAGTCTGTCATACTCAATGATCTGTTACAGAAACAGAGAACTGAGTACCACATGTTCTCACTCATAAGCAGACCCCAAACACTGACCATAATACTATAAGAAAGGGATTGGCGGTAACAGGATACTGCCAGGGGGTGGGGAGAGAGGAGGGGCATATAACATCAATAAGAGTACATGATCTCAAACCAGGCAAAGTGGGGACCAAAGGGAGGACCAAACTTTACTTGTGAGATGACCACCTATATACTCAATTCTGAATTGTACCCCACATCTTTAAAATAAAAAAGTAAATAAACAAAATTATGAGCAATTGAAAAAAAAATTTTCATTGTGCTGACCCACTGGGATTTAGCTTTTCTTTATCTTGCAGCACAGTCTAGTATCTGATTCTGACACATATAAACCCCTTGTTTCACAAATTGGTTCTAACTCTATTATCCACCAATGGGTAGTCAAAGTGTATGGATTTGCTTCTATTTGGGAATAAAGGTTCTCCTCTTCCATGTTTTAGCCAGAAAATATAACCTCATTTGAGAATGTTTTGTCAAACGATCAACTAAAATAATATTAATGATAAAAATAAGCTTTAAAAATGATTTATTTGAAGATTATGCATGATGCATCTGCTACTTCAATTTCTCCAGGTGCTTAAAAATGTATCTTTGATTAAATTAGACTGGGAGAAATACATATTCTTGGACCCGATTAATTATTTTGGCTCCTCATAAAATTGTTTTTAATGAATTGGCCATTGAATATATACTATTGTCCTTTCCTGAGGAATATTGGAAAAAACAGCCCTCTGTTGTTTGGTAAGATCAAGGTCCTTTGTTCTATGACACCAATTACTAGATGGCAGTATCTTCTTCCTTAATACCATCAGGCAGTATTTCCTTCTATTTTGGTGTTCCACAATCTGTATTCTTCTTAGAGTTTTATTTTAATATGATGGATCCTATCACCCTACTTAACTCTTTGTTTTGATTAGTGGGCGCCTCACAGCCATATTTGCAATTAACCACTAGATTTAAGAGCTGATTTGACATTATTGTTTCTTGTGAACTTTGTCCTCAATTTTACTTTTTATTTTTCTGATTGCAGTTCCTCTCACCCATAATTGATTTATATACTGTAACTTATTTTTGTTTACTCTTTATACATCCCTTTATAGGCCCTCTAATGATTATTTTGTTTTGGGGAGAGTGTGGGTTTTAGCTTTGATAACTTAGATAATTAAAGAAGGGAAAAGCCTGAGACACAAAAATTAGTCACAATATACAGTGAATTGTATATCCTGTATACAAAATAAAATCTCATTTACAAAATACAAGACAAGCTTGGTGGTATTGGGAGCATGATAGTAAGTCTTCTCAAATTATGCAATTACATGTTCCTTTATAGATTTGATTTTTAATATGAAAAGATAAAATTTAACAATAAAGTTCTTAAAAAAGTAGTCCTTTTAATTATTGATCCAATTGAAATGCTGTGTAAAATTAGGTTAATAATTAGATATAGTATAACTGATAAAGCAAACAGCTCTAGACAAGTCATTTTGTTTGGAGAAAAGGAAGGGTAGAACATTTCATCATCCCTTTCAGCACAGAAACAAAATGTGTTATAGTGTGGATTTGAAAACCATATACTTCAATATTATAGTCCACACCATCGAAACACATAAAGCTTCCAATACATCATAGATAAAACAATAACATAACTTCTCTCCTTTCTCAGAGTAAAGAGTGTCTTATTTTGCAAATGTGTATTAAAAAGAAAAAAGAAATCAAAACAGAAATTTACTGTTTTACTTTGTGCTTCTAGAAAGCAACAGAACTAAAAAGAAAAAAAGAACAACACAATGTTGCTATTGACATTTGTTATTATAATTAATTTTTAAAACACAATATAAAAAAACCATAGAATTCAATAATTCCCCCAATAGAATATATTTTCATTTGTAAAGTATCAACACTAACTCCTCCAAAGAACAGTAATGTCAAAACTCCATCAAAATTCTAAAAGAAGTGTATAAAACTGTCACACAAAAAGGTAAAACCTATAGTAAATAAAAAACAAAAAACTAAACTTATAGTCACTGATTTTTTTTTTTTTTTAATAATTGGAGTCTCACTCTATCGCCCAGGCTGGAGTGCAGTGGCACACTCAGGGCCACCCCAGTATCAACCCGCTGGATTCTGGCAATCCTTCTGCCTCAGCCTTCCAAGTAGCCGGAACTACAGGTGCGTGCTATCATGCCTAGCTAGTTTTTGTGATTTATTGTAGAGACGAGGTCTCGCCAACTTGCCCGGCTTGGTCCCGAACCCAAGGGCTCAGGCAATCCACTCACCTCGGCCTCCCAAAGTGCTGGGATTACAGGCTGAGCCACGGAGCCTGGCCGTCACTGATTTTAAACTCTATAATTTCTCTGTATGAAGTTTCATTGCTTTCACAATTTTCCATCTTTCTTCACTGAAAAAAATTAAGGTAATATCTTTTAGCTGAAAGCTTAAATTAATGATTACAATTAAAGCATAACTTAGGCATTTGAAAATTTGTCCTCTACACCACCAGTCTTCTGAACACACTATAACATGAAGTTGATGCCATCTTTCTTTAAAAAGCTTCTGCTTATATTGAACCCATAATTCACTTTATGAGAGGAGGGGAGGAGACAGATTCCCAGTGTAAAGTTTCATCCAGTTTGGGCCGTGTCTACATTACTTTCTATAAATAAATGCAATTAAAATAAATGCAATTATTTTTTGTATTAACTAATCAAATATAAAAGTTGATTGAAAATACTTTTTGGTTGACAAGAAGTCAGCTATTTCTCTCATTGTTATTTTCTAAATGTAATCATCTTCTCTGATTTCTTTCAAAATATATTGTTTTATTTATCTATGATTTTCTGCATTTGACTATGGTCCACATAGGAAAGGTGTTTTTGTTTGTTTTGTTTCGTTTTTGTATTTATCCTGGTGGAATTTCCTGAGCTTCTTGGATATGTGCTGAGTTCAACACCACTTATGGAAAATTTTTAACAAATATTTCTTCAAATATTTTCTCTGTACCATGCTCTCTCACTTTAAGGACACCAGAGATGAGTGTTACATTATTTGATATCTTCGTAACATGTCCATGATGCTCTGTTTATTTATTTTTTCTTTCAAAGTTTTAATGTGAATAACATATTTTGAACTGGCCTTCAAGTTCACCATTTAAAATCATCCAGAAAATTTTAAATCTCAGATACTGTATCTTCTCTTCCAGAATTTCAGTTTTGGAATGTTTTAGGGCTTTTGCCACTCTAAATTATTTTCTTGGTATTTGACATATTTAGAATTGTTTAAACCATGCCTGTTAATTACATCCAAGTCATCTTTGTCTCTGCCTCTATTTACTGTTTTTGTTTTGTTTTGTTGTTTTGTTTTGTTTTTCTCTCTGTGGTCACTTTCCCCTGTCTTTTTGCACGACTTCTATATCAGCTTGGACGTGTTTAAACCAGAAAACAATATCAACTAAATTAGATGGCATGTTTTGCTTTCTTTTGTCCAAGTTCCCGTGCCCTTTTCCTCCTTTTCCTGTCAGGAAGCTAAGGTGAGGGTCTGATCATTCAGATTTCACAATGAGTAGCACTATGCTAGCATGGGGACATTTAACTCATGTCAATTTTTAAGCTGCTATTAAGGAGGTCTCTATCTGCCCCCTTTCCTCGTCTATAATACCCTGTACTGGAGCCAAGATGGGTGAGCATGTTGATCTTATCAGAATTTGAGCTGACAGAGAGTTGAATTGCAGCCTAAGTTCACCTCTTTATCCAACTCCAGCAGTGCCGGACTCAGGCGCCACGTGAGACTGCTATTTCTCTGCTGTCTAACTCTTCCCATCGATACACGGCAAAATCCTCATGAGAGACGATTGTCAGGTGAAAGACTTATTTTGCTTTTGGAGTTCTTTGAGATTCCAATCCATCATGTCAGCCCACAGAGTCCTTCAATTTCAGCTGGCTTCTTGTCATCCCATGACCTATTTTCTGGCGATGGCAGGCTTCCCTCGCTCTGCTGCCCGAGCTAAGACTAAAATATTGCTCCAAGTACAAAAGCAGCCCCTGCTCTTCGCTTGCCTATGAAAGACTCATCCTTCTCTGTAATTTAGCTCTTGTAGACATCTTTGCATCCACTATTCTTCGAGGATTTGAAAGAAAAGTATGACTGTTAATCTGGTGTTATGATAGCAGGAACAGTGTCGCACAAAATTCTACTTCCTACTGTAAATGGAGCCCCCACAACAATGAAGAATTTCACCCTAATGCCTCTTACTAGTTTCCCATGTTTCTCTGCTATTAGATCACACATACCCTGAAGTCATTCATTCATCCGTCCATTCATTCAATTATGTATTTATTCTTTCATTTGTTCCATCCCAGAATAATCACCCATTGTATATTCACTAAACTTTAGAGGACTTATACAGTTGCAGCAAACATGTATCCAACCCTAAAGATTTTACAATATTTGTTATTAGGGCCAGGCAAGAGTACTTGGTACAAGTCAAAGCAAAATAATTTCATCCCTAAGAATGTATATTTGAAGCTGAGATAGATTCATTTTCTCTTTGTTTGAATATGTGAACTTTAGTGCAGTAAGCAAACATCTTCCACATTCCCAGTAGAAGTATTATTCTTAAAAGACCCTGGTCGTCCAGAAAAGAAACATGAAGTAAACGGCCTTCAGGGACATGATTCTAGTTCTTTCTGAGAACCAGCTGCACCAAATATCTCTGTGTTTTTATACTAATCCATCATATTTTTTTCTTTTTTCCTTCTTTTTAATATATTGGCTGGTTTTCATTAATTAAAGACTTGAAGTCAATGAATACTTACTAATACAGATTAACAAGACATATATACAAAGACATATAATAAGCCAGGTTCGGTGGCTCAGTCTGTAATCCCGCGCCTTTGGGAGGCTGAGGTGAGTGGATTGTCTGAGCCCGCGGGTTCGAGACCAGCCTGGGCAGCGAGACCTCATCGCTACAATAAAATAAAAAAATCAGCCAGGCGTGGTAGCGCATGCCTGTAATTCTGGCTACTCGTAAGGCTGAGGCGGAAGGATTGCCAGAGCCCAGCAGGTCGAGGCTGCGGTGGCCGGGAGTGGCCACTGCACTCCAGTCTGGGTGACCGAGTGAGACTCCAACTCGAAAAAAAAACAACAACAAAAAAGAAAGACATATAATACAAAATAGAAAAAATTAGTGAGGAATAGATATGAAGAAAGAGAGACAGAGAGAGAGAGAGATAAAGAGAGAGGTTTCATCTGTTGCAATTTAAAGAAAAAGCAAGCATCCTGGCTAGATATATGTTGATAGAGAAATAATTATTTATACTGAGGTAATGTCTAATTGACCTCTTATGAACATTCACAAAACAGAACCATGGTTTCCACCCACAAAACTGACGTGTCCTCTGGTCTTTCCCCTCTCAGTTATGAACGCTTTCATCCATCCAGTCATCTGGGGAGAAACAACCAACATCATCCTTGTTAGCCCTATGCGTGTTGCTCCCACATGTAATGCATCAACAAGCCATGTGGGCTCTGTCTCCAAAACCTAGCATAAATCCAGGCACCTCTCACCAAGATCTATCCTAACAGCATGCCACCGCCATCTCTATTTGGACTCCTAGCATATTTGACTCGTTCTCCAGGGACTCTATTCTTACAGAGCAATCAGCATGATCTTTAAAAAGTATTAATTAGATCATCTACGCCTCTCGCTAAAGCTTTTCATCCTTAAGGGCAGGGACCTCGAGTACCTTCCTTGCCATTTGTTGTCAAACTAGAACACCGCCTGATACACAGTAGGACCTCAACAAATATTTTTGTGTGTGTGTGAAAGAAGGTGTTTTATGTAGGCAGGAAAAACAAGCAAAGATGTGAAGGTAGAACAATTTGGGTTATATGCAGACAAAAGCAAGTAGTTTCCTCAGTTGGAGAAAAGGCTATATGGAGAAGGACAGGGGAAAAGGAAGTAGCTGAAAAGGCTCTGGTCATATGAGACAGCACGATGCAGGCAACAGCAACATCTCATCAACATTCAGGTGAAAAACCCCAGTCCAATCACATATCTACGTGTCTCATAAGGTTGTGACCCAAAACGAAGGGAGTCATGGAGAATGACATTAAAGATCTCCTTGAGTATGAGTATGAAATATCAAGTACAGTTTTCCATAACATGCCCTTATAGTTCCATAAAAAATTCTGGACTAAAGCAATCATATGAAAATTTCCATGTTTAATATGGGCAAAGTAGATACATAAATGAGTTCATGCCATTTTAATGTAAAGTGAGTTCATAAATGGAATGCCTTTATGGATAACTGCTTAGTTCAAGCAAAGAACTTCAGTTAAAATGTTAATAATGTGTTTCATCTCCCTACCACATAACCTTATGCTTCTACAGCAATTTGAATCATGTTGATTAAAATAACAACTAGCTTTCATCAAGATTACAGTTATTTTGTACCAGATTACTTTGCTCCAAGTTGAGTAACTCTATATTTAAGAAAAATTGGAAACAAACACTGAGTTTGAGAAAGAAAAGAACTGTGACTTCAATATGTATTTCAATATGAAAAAATATCTCTATTTAAATTTACCAGCCTTAACATAGGATCACACTTAATCTGAAATAATACTCAACAATAACAAAAAGTCCAGCTATTTGATAAGAGCTGTAAAAAAAAAAAATCTGGATTCTTGTTTTAATCATAATCAATGTGAGCTTACTGTATTTGGTAAGAAATGTGGACAACTCAAATAAACAAATTATAAATTCTACTGTGGAGAAGCTTCCAACATAGATGTAATTAGGTACAGACAAACTAGATTATCCATTAACTTTAGATGGTCAGAGAGGCCTCCCAGAATTTTAAAAATATTCTGTGCAACATAGACTCAATATTCTTTAGGCTAAGTGTGAACCAATTAGTGGATAAAACAGAACCAAAATTAAGTGTTGCGGAGCACAGCTCAAAAAATACTATAACCCATAAAGTTCATATAACATTTCTAAGACTTTTAAAACTGCTTTTAAAAGATCTAATAGTATGCCAAGAAGTTGTGACTCGAGTTGTTGAGCCATTTAAAATATGGTAGAGAAAAATCAAGAGCTAGCAATCATCTTTTTATAGCAGAAGAGCTTTGCAAGTAAACAAAAGAAGAAAGATATGACTGACTTGCAGACATTTTCACTTAAATATTACTCAGCTTTCTCAAAATTATCATGACCAACACTGTGTTAGTTTCATTCTTACCCAAATTCCTTTCAGTTTTTGTGTTCCCCAGCTCATTAGCCTATTTCTTAACTCTTACTTAATTCAGTCTTTTTATCCCCCTCTGTATTCAGTTGATTAAGTCCTGAGAATTTTACTTCTTTAATAGATACAGTTTTAAAAATTATTTTCCCCATTCCCACCAGCACCACATTAACTGGGATTATCATAATTTCTCATCGATACTTCAGTTGTACTTCAAATCAAACTCATCATCAATCCATTTTCTCCATTCTATTTCAGAGTGGTCTTTCAAAGTCATAATTAAAGTTATGTCAGTAAGATATTACTTACCTCAGAGGAAAGTCTAATCTCTGTCATAGGATCACAGGGCATTTTCTGAAACAAAACGCCCATAAAACTGTTTCAAATTCGGAGAGATACTAGCTCCTCTGCTCAAGTGGAGAAACAGAATCACATATGTGTGTTCTAATATAACTAAGCAGAGAACGCAAGGCTGTCTCTCTCTTGAGACTGTGGTATTTAACAAGTACTCTCTTCAGGAGGGTGTAGAGTAGGAAGAGACATCTGAGCTAAGGGCAGGGTCTATGTCTGCGACTCAAGAGAGATCCCAAAGATCTAGGGGCACTGGGTTAAAATAGATCTACTCTTAATAAAGTTGGCGACAGCCCAAACAGGATTTTTATGCCCCAGGATTTGTTTGAGTGGGAAAACTTCAAGGTAAATTTTCAGAAACATGGTTGGGTAGACAAAAGACAGCATTCAAAGTTATGAAGATGGACATTTCACTGACCACATTTTTATGCCTAATATGCAGAACACTCTCTTTTTACTATCAAAGTACCGGGGAATTGGATTATAATTGGAAGATTATGAGTTAAACATGGAAGCATAGAACTGGAAGGAAGAAAATTAAATGAGTTAGAGAAATAATGAATTTAGGCTGGTGATTTCTGGACAATATTTAGTGGAGACCACTAAACTATCTGCATTCTCTATTAAGAGGCCCCCCTCCCAAATGAAGAAGATACAAACAGAGAGAAGAAAGAAAGTGAACTGAAAATCTGCGACATAGGAGGTGAGAAAGAGAAGGAAATGGAAAAGTTTTTCAACTTTCCTACAATAAAATCTAGTCGACATCATGGTAAGGCCTAATCAACTCTCTGTTTTCCAAAACGCATATTTGCCATCAAGATAGTTATGCTACATAGGTTAGATGGGCATAGAACCTTTTTTTTTTTTCTCTCTAGGCTTAAAATTGCCGTAGTCCTTATTCATGCAAAGAATTTCCGCTTATACTCTGAGGGTCCCTCTCTTTATCTCTGTTGTATCTTTCTGTGGCATATGTTATTTTGTTATGGTTGTGTGTGCATGCAAGCACTTGCTCACAGTATTTTGTTGTTGTTTTTCTTCCTTTTAATCTGGATTGTTCTTCTTTGTCTAGCTCAATCATGCCGACAACTCCAGTCGGACATCAAGTCTCTAATTTCTTTTCTTTGTGATTTTAATTTATTTCTGTCATTATTATTATAGGGAGGAATAAAGGAGTGGAAGCTGGGACTGTTCCAACACCTTTCTGATGGTGCTCTTGGATGACTCTCACTCTACTGCAACATCAAGACCTTGAAGGAAGTGATGATTTTCATGCTCACCTGGCAGAGCATGTGATGGTCTCAGAACTTGTCTTCTATGTGATGGTCTCAGAACTTGTCTTCTGATCGTTTAATATATTCCAGTCAGCATCACACATAGTCCAATTCAGGATAGACTATTATCTTTATTTATTTATTATGTCATCTATCATCTTTTAACTGAGCACCACTGGGTCTGGCAAGACAAGAGAACCTTCTAGGTCTAGGTTTCTGTAGGTTGTCAGCATATACTTGGCAGCTAATTACTATTGTGACTTGTATATATCTTCTCTGTTGCAGAAATACTTGCCAAACGCTTAGATTTCTACTCCAAACACAAATAACAACTTTAATAGCCATATATTTTCAACAACATATTCTTTTGTTTGAAATGACAAAGTCTTAAGCAATGATGGCAACATTCATAGCTATTTAGTCATGAATTAGAGACACGGGAACCAAGGGGAGAACAGGATGGGGGGAAATGGGTCTGCTTCTCTCTTTTCTAGCCTAAATGTAGCAACAAAGTTTTTAAATGTTACAGAAAAATCCTCTTAGATCCTTATAATAGCCTTTCTGTCAGTCTTGATTTTTAGATATGCATTTCTATTTTGTTGTTTTGTTTTGTTGGTGTGACTGTTTTTTCAAGTGTTTAGTGGGAATTAGAATATGCTGAAATGTTCTTTCTAGCCAAGTCTCATTTTAAACTAAAGATTGCATTGTACAAATGTTTTGTCTTAAATTTTTTTAAATTATTTTTTTGTAGAGACGAGGTCTTGCTATGTTGGCCAAACTAGACTGTACAATTCTTAATATTCTTTTTTGTTGTTGTTTCTTCCCTTTTATCTTTCCCTTAGATGCCAACACAGGATCAGAAACATTTTGCCAACATCTGTTTATTATTTTATTTAAACCCAAGGAACATAAGCCTGAGCACATGCACAATGTTTATGGATTTTCATATAGCCCTCAAATGACTTCTTCACATTTATTCTTGATGATTTGGCTCCCAACTGATCTTTTATACTCACTTCTTAATTTTTTTTTTTTAATTTTTTTTAAAAAATCTTCTTAGCTTCAAAGCCAAGCATGTTTCTAAGTGGTTGTGGTTGGATGATCACAACAGAATCTCAAACAAGCCAATGCTTTATGTTTTATGCTTAGAACTAACGAATACATCCCATGGCTTATATGAATGCTCTTACAGCAAAGCCAGAAAGATGAGAGCTAAGTCCTACAAGCCACTCACTCTGAAGTTCTTTCAAGTATGGAAAAATTATGAAAAAGTCATGATGTTCTTGCCCTTATCTAATTTTTCAATAGGCGAGTGTCAGGTCTTTTGTTTTTAACTTTTAAATATCTCCAAAGTAAGCAGATTATGGTGGTAGCCAATTCTCTATACTCTCTCTATATATGTTCTATACTCTATGAGTATAAGGAAAAATTTCTAAAGTTGCAGAGTTATCTACATTCCATTTCAAACCACTGAAATTTCGCTCTAAAAAAGACACAGTTTTCTGGTCTATTAATTTTGTTAATCCCCGTTATCTTCAAAACCATGTCTCTCACTTGTGCTTGGTCAAGAACAAATTTGCAGGGAAAAAAAACTGTTTAATGGGATGCGGACTAGCATTATCATGGAAGGGAGAACTTTCTTTGAAATACTTGTACCAAATTGGAAAAGTAGATTTCAGAATTATCTAAGTTGGAAATAGAGATCCTAATTCAAGCAGGTAATTCTATTACTGATTCATTTTCCAAATTATTTGAATAATGAAAATGGCAAAGATGTGACTCTGCACAAGCCAGTTAGTGTAGGACACTAAATTATGTAACTATCTTCCTCAGAACCATGCCACTCTGCTACTTAGTAGCATAAAAGTTACTGAAAAAAGTAAAACATTAGTATAAAAAATTGTGAAATAAGCAATTGCAATGCATGGTTCCTATATTTTTTGTCAATACATATATTTTGAAAAATCCCATATTGCTTATCTTCAAAGTTTTTTTAAAAACTTAGAATAAACCATTTTTCTTAGAAGTTTGTATTTTAAAGTTTTAATTTCAGAACCACTAAGTAGTTAGCACAGACATTTAAAATACTCCTATGGTTGTGATTTGGTGACTTTTGAAAAACACAATCAGTTCTCAACTGACCAAAAATTTACACTGCAAATATTTTTGCTAAATTAAAGATAGCCTTTTGGTCAGTTTGATGGTCATTATCGAGTCTTTTACCCATGTTTAGTTTGGATTTGGAGGTTGTTTGCATTTGCTCATGAGACTTTTTAAAAAATCTTTTTTTTCTTTTGTCTTTTCCCCTTCATTAAGTGAATTATGCTATTGGCTGTCAAAGTATATATTTACATGCATACCAAGTATAATTTATATATTTATCAAATATAAATATGTTTACAGCATAAGATACTATATCTGACCTATCTCTTTTGAGATCATAGAGACATAGAAAGAATCTAGTGTAAGTACTGCCTCTACTCACACAGCTAGGAAGGGGCAAATTTGGACAACACAAGGCATTTCAGTTCCCAATTCATAGCTCAGCAGAGGTAACAGAGTTTAAGCTGAAATTGACTGATCTGAAAAGGTGCAACAGAAAATAACCAGCTGTATTAACAGTCCAAAAATGTCCATTCTTCCAGCGTAGTGTAGTTGAAAGTATAGCTAGAAGACTGTGGGTTTCAGATTTAGAGAGAATTAAATTCAAATATCAGTTTACTAGCTGTGTGTACTGGGGCTAGTTAATAAACCTTGCTGATACTCCATGTACCCTCCTGTAAAATGGGGTGATAACAATCTATAATTTAAGGATGTCTGGAGGATTGAATAATATAATAAATGTTTGTAAATCTTTTCCTTATAGTTAATGTGTAATAAATGTACATATATTATATAAATCAAGGAATATTTTATTATTCCTCATAACTTAAATTCTAAGGTTATAATCCTAATGGTATGCAATTTTTATTGAATTTGGGCTATAATGTTTAATACCTATTGCAAATTATCACAGGAAACACAAATGAACACAGTAGTGATTCTTAGCTGAGGACTGTTTAGCCTCTCAGGGAATATTTGACTATATCTGGAGACGGTTTTGGTTAACACGAAAGACAGAGAGGGTACTACTGGCGTCTCATGGATAGAAGCTAGAGAAGTTGCTAAATATGTTAAAATGCACAGAACAGTGCCCAAAATCATGAATTCTCTGGCACCAAAAAATAATAAGGCAGAGATGAGAAATCCTGGAATACACTGAACACATTCCAAATTTTATTCACCTCAAATGTCCTGGTGACAAAAATAAATTGTCTTTATCCATAAGAAAATTTTAAGTAAAATTATGGTTTGGATTCAATTATATGAATATAATTTACTAAAATTCAACTTAGTAAAACTAATCTTTTGTTTCAGAGAAACAGTTTTCAGATATGCTGTTTAATTTTCATATCTGTTATACCATATTCAATTAAAAATTGACCATGATATATGTAAAAATGTAGGACACAATTATAAATGCCGTAATTCTTGAGATATTTTTAAAAACTAGCCTGTACAATCTATGACAAGTTCTTATTGACTTTGTTAGTTTAGGGATATGTATATACATTTGCAGAATATATATATTCTCATATATATATATATATATATATATATATATATACACACACACACACACATATATATACAGGACTCCATATATATACCTTGAAGTTTCCAAAGCAACAGATAATAAATGCCAAGAAGGCAAACATATTGATACATATTTTCCAGGTCAGCCTGCGTTTTGAGAGTATCAGCTCAATGGGCTGGCCAGTCAGGCCCCAGAGCGTGTTAGCTCAATGGGGTGGCTTGTCAGCTCAAAGGGATAGCAAGCCAACTCTTACGAGTGTTCCAGCCACCAGAAGTGTCTCATCTTTGGAGTCTTACCTTCTGCCAGCAACTCTCCCAGTTCAGTCCCAGTTCTGGTGTAGGGATGCATGACTGTTTGGCTCCGATGTTATTCTGCAGCTCTTCAGATCCAGGTTCTTGTCTGGTGCCAGGAGCCATGAGGGACACAGACAGCCAGAAAGTGAGAAAGCAGGATTCATGGAGAGGACAGAAAAGCTCCCACCACGGAAGGGGACCCTACAGGGTGGCTGATCAGGGAAACCTGGTGCTTATATAGCCCTAAGGCCAGGCTGATTGGCTAGCACTAGTTGTGAGCTGATTGGTCGGCACTAGCAGTGCTGATTGGTCAGTACTAAGGACCAATCAGCAGGAGGTAGGGACCTAATAGTGAGCTGAGCGGAGGGCACTAGCAGCGAGACGACTGGTTGCTTTTCTATCCCAGCAGTGAGTACTTAAGCTCTAGCTTGAGAGGCTTGTAGGGGGCTTGTTTACTAAGGGGAGTGTATCAGCCTAGAGGCCTGCTGGAAGTTTGCTACATTGTTATAGAGGGACTTGCCTTCTCTGTCTGCCTAGCTTTTCTCTGGCTGTCTCCTCTGTCGCTACCATTCAAATCTACTATTTAAAAAAATTTGTTATTTTTTTCAATTTTTTATTTTAGAATTGTAGGGTACAATTTAGGATTAGGTATACAAATATTCATTGTGCTGTTACCCTTGCTGATGAGGTGTGCACCTCATTCCCCAGGCAGACTCCCACTACTGCCAATACCACTTCCCCCCCCCCACAGCCCCGCAGTTTCCCGCTACTGTCAATCCTTTTCTTATATTATTACGATAGTTGTTCAATGTCCACTTAGGAGTGATCCCCAGTTAGTTCTTTGTTTCTGTGAAAGATCACTCAGTATTATAGATTCTAATTCCATCCAGGTTGCTGCAAAGTTCATGATTTGTTTGATGGCAGTGTAATATTCCATTGTGTATAAGTACCACATTTTAATCCATTCACCTTTTGATGGGCAACACATTGGTTCCATGTTCTTTCTCTTGTGAACAATGCTGTGAAAAACTTTCACGTGCAGGTATCTTTTTAATAGAGTGATTTGAGTTCTTCCAGATATATTCCCAGTAGCAGATTGCCGGGTCATATGGAAAGTCAATTTTTAGAACTTTTAGGAATTGCCACATTGTTTTCCACAGAGGCTGTACTAGTTAGCACTGCCACCAACAGTGTAGAAGTGTTCCGGTTTCGCCACATCCTATTCAGCAGATGTTATTTTTTGATTGATTGATGATGGCCATTCTGACGAGTTAGGTGGTATCTTCGTGTAGTTTTAATTTGCATTTCTTTGATAGTTAGTGAGGCTGGACATTTTGTCATGTATCTGTTGGCTGCTCATATGTCTTCTTTATTGAACTCTCTATTTATATCTTTTGCCCACTTTGTAATGGGACTGGTCCCCCCCCAGCACTTTTGAGTTCCTTGTAGATCTTAGACATTAGGCCTTTGTCAGACATACTGCTGGTAAATATTTTTCCCCGTGGGGGCTGTCTCTCTGCCCTCTTGATGGTTTCTTTGACTTTGCAGAAGCTTGTCAGTTTGATGAAGTCCCACTTGTCTATCTTATCTCTTATGTAATGGGCACTTGCGTTTTGATCAGGAATTGGTTATCAGTTCCATTTTCCAGAAGGGAGTCTCCTGTATTTTCTAAGGTTCTTATACTTTAAGGTTTTACGTTTAGATCTCTGATCCATTTAGAGTTGATTTTTGTGTATGGGGATAGGTAGAGGTCCTGTTTCAATCTTTTGCAGGTGGTCAGCCAGATTTTACAGCACCATTTACTGAATAGATTTCTCCTCTCCCAAGTGGTTGGTGGTGGAGGCTTTGTTGAAGATGAGTTGGCTGAGAAATTGAAGTTTTGCTTCTGGAATCTCAATACTATTCCATTGGTCTGTATGCCTGATCTTGTACCAATACTAGGCTGTTTTGACTATTGTAGCTTTACAATAAAGTTTTAAGTCTGGGAGTGTGATACCTCCTGCTTTTTTTTTCTGAGGATTGTTTTGACTATTTATGGTCATTTATGTTTCCATATGAATTTCTGTATTGTTGTTTCTAGGTCTGAGAAGAATGTTGCTGGTAATTTGGTATTGCATTAAATCTATAGCTTGCCTTAGGTAGAATGAACGTCTTAACAGTGTTGATTCTTCCAATCCATGAGCATGGAATATTTTTCCACTTGTTTGTGTCATCTTTGATTTCTTTGAGCAGTGTTTTGTAGTTTTCATTGTAAGGGTCTTTCACATCTCTGGTTAGGAAGATGTCAAAGTATTTCATTTTGTGTGTGTCTGTGGCTACTGTGAATGGAATTTTGCTTTTTATTTGGGTTTGTTTGTTTATTATTGGTGGATAGAAATGCAATTGTCTTTTGCACATTTATTTTGTACCCCGAGATTTTTGCCAAAGTCCTTTATCAGTGGAAGAAGGTTTTTGACAGATTCTCTTGCATTTTCAAGATATAGAATCATGTCATCTGCAAAAAGGGATAACTTGATTTCTTCTTTTCCTATTTGGATATCCCTGATCTCCCTCTCTTCTCTGGTTGCTCTAACTAGAACTTCCAAAACTATGTTGAACAGGCAGGGTGAGAGTGGGCATCCTTGTCTTATTTTAGTTTTCAGGGGAAATGATTCCAACTTCTATCTGTTTAGCAGTATGCTGGCTGTGGGTTTCTCGTTTATGGATCTTACTATTTTGAGGTATTTTCCACCTATGCCTAAATGTTTTATCAAAAGCTTTTTCTGCATCTAATGATATACTCATGTGGCTTTTGTTTTTATGTCTTTTGATGTATTTAATTATGTTTATGGTCTTATGAATGTTGAACCAGCCTTGCATCCCAAGAATGAAACCTACTTGGTCATGGTGGATGATTTTTGTTGTTTTTTGTTTTTGTTTTGCTTTGTTTTTGAGTTGGAGTCTTACTCTCACCCAGACTGGAGTGCAGTGGCCACTCCCAGCCACCGCAGCCTCAA
>NW_007022154.1:1070393-1073902 GCF_000164805.1 Carlito syrichta
TTTTTGATTTATTGTAGAGATGAGGTCTCGCTGCCCAGGCGGGTCTCGAACCCGCGGGCTCAGGCAATCCACTCACCTCAGCCTCCCAAAGGCGCGGGATTACAGGCTGAGCCACCGAGCCCAGCTCAGTGGATGATTTTTGAGATGTGTTGTTGAAACTGGTTTGCTAGGATCTTGTTGAGAATTTTAGCCTCTATGTTCATCAAGGATATTGGCTTGTAGTTCTTTTTCTTTGTTGGATCTTTACCTGGCTTGGGTATCAATGTGATGTTAGCTTCATTAAATGATTTGGGGAGAGGTCCATCTTTCTCAATTGCCAGGATTACTTTCAGTGGGATTGGTATCAGTCCCTCCTTGTATGTTTTGTAGAATTCTGCTGGAAAGCCATCTAGTCCAGTGCTTTTTTTTTTCCGTAGGTAGTTTTCTTATGACATAGTCAATTTCCTAGATTGTAATTGGTCTATGTAGGGTTTTGACTTCTTCTTGTTTCCACCTGGGGAGGTTGTGTGATGTCAGAAAGTCCTCCATTTCCTTTAGGTTTTCAAGTTTGTTTCCATACAAGTGTACATAGTAGTCTCTGATAGTCTTTTATATTTCTTCAGGGTCAGTTGAGATTTCAGCTTTTGTGTTTCTGATTGAATTTATTTGGATTTTTTTCTCTCTTTTTCTTGGTTAGTCTAGCTAAGGGACCATCAATCTTGTTTATCCTTTCAAATAACCAGCTTTTTGTTTCATTGATTTTTTTGTATTATCTTTTTGTCTTCTATGTCCTGGATTTGGGTTTTTATTTTGGTGATCTGGATTCTTCTGTTGAAGTTAGGATTTTGGTGGTCTTTCTTTTCCAGCTTCCTTAGGTGTCCTATTAGGCTATTAACTTGTGATCTTTCTATTTTCTTCATGTGTGTTTCTAGAGAGATGAATTTCCCTCTTACTACTGTTTTTATGGCATCCCAGAAGGTTTGATAGATGTTTCTTCATTTTCATTTGTTTCCAGGTATCTTTTAATCTCTGTTTTGATTTCCATGCTGACCCAGGAGTTTCTTCACATCATGCTGTATAATGTCCATGTCTTTGTCGGTTTTGGGGAAACTTTGTTGGTGTTGATATTTATTTTTATTCCACTGTGGTCTGAGAAGGTACATGGCAAAATTTCAATCTTATGAAATTTGTTTATGCTTGATTTATGGTCAAGGATGTGGTCGATCTTAGAGTACGTTCCATGTAGTGATGAGTAGAATGTATATTCTTTGGTCATTGGGTGGAGTGTCCTGTAGATACCAGTTAAGTCTATTTGGTCAAAAGTCACACTCAGGTTCTGGATTTCCTTGCTGATTTTTTTGTCTTGATCGTCTGTCTAGGGTTGTGAGTGGGGTATTAAAATTCCTAGCTATGATAGTGTTAGAGTCAATATCTTTTTTAAGTTTGCCTAGAAGCTGTTTTATGAAAGTTGGTGCTCCTATGTTGGGTGCATATATGTTTAGGATGGATATTCCTTGTTGATGGATTGAACCTTTTATCATATATAGTGACCTTCTGTATCTTTTAAAATTTTTGATAGCTTAAAGGTTATTTTGTCTGATATTAAGATCACAACTCCTGCTTCCTTTTGTGTTCTATTGGCCTGAAATTTTGCTTCTCATTCTCTTACTTTGAGTCTGTGAGTGTCCTTTCTGGTGAGATGAGTCTCTTGGAGATAATATATTGTTGCCTCGTGATATTTTATCCATTTTGCCATTCTATGTCTTTTCAGTGGTGCATTCAGTCCATTCACATTTACACTAATTATTGAAATGTAAGAGTTTATCTCTGTCATGAGGTTCTTATAGAATTGTTGTTCCTGTTTGCTTGTTG
The DNA here is from genome assembly GCF_000164805.1 of Carlito syrichta. Taxonomy (NCBI): domain Eukaryota; kingdom Metazoa; phylum Chordata; class Mammalia; order Primates; family Tarsiidae; genus Carlito; species Carlito syrichta. The sequence continues at coordinate 1,072,245 of NW_007022154.1, forward strand.
TCTTTCTTTTGATTTTTGGGTTGATTCATGTGTGTTTTCAATCTTTTTCCTGCACTCTTGTAAAGAGCATTGTCATTCTTTTTTCCCTTTCTTCTGTGTTTAATAGTTTCTTAAGTGTTTCTTGTAGAGCTGGTCTAGAGGCTGCATAAGTTCTTAGGGCTTGAATGTCTGGGAAAGATTTTAATTCTCCCTCACTGATGAAGCTTAGCTTAGCTGGGTAGGATATTCTTGGTTGAAATTGTTTATCTTTGCGAACTTTGAAGATTGGGCTCCAAGCTCTCCTAGCCTAAAGTGTTTCTGTAGATAAATCTGCTGCTATTCTAATTGGTCTTCCCCGGTAGGTAGTCTGACCTTTTTCTCTTGCTGCCTTTAGGTTTTTTTCTTTTATATCTACTTTGTTTAGGCTAATTACTATGTGTCTAGGAGTTGGTCTTCTCATTTGTTGTTTTGCAGGGGTTCTCTGAATCTCTCGTGTTTGAAAATTCACATCACTGATGAGATGAAGGACGTTTTCTTGAATAACTTCATGGAATGTTTTCTCCAGGGCAGTCGCTGTCTCTCTCTCTGCCTCAGGAAGTCCAGTTACTCTTAGGCTCAATCTTTTGAAATCATTGCTCATCTCTTGAAGGTTTTATTATTTTTAAGCTTCTTTTCTATGCTTTTGACAGTTTGGGTTAGTTCTATATTTTGGTCCTCAAGCTCTGAGGTTCTTTCTTCTGCTTGTCTGATTCTGTTCTCCATGCTTATCAGTTTGTTTCTTATTTCATTCACCGTATTCTTTACTGCTGTTATCTCAGTTATCAACTCCTTCATATTTTTCTTTTGTATCTTCTCGATTCTATTTATTCTCTCTATTAATGTCTTGATATCTGGGTTTGTAGTTTGAGACCAGTCATTCTGGCAGCTCTTCATTGTTTGCACTCCATAGTCTGTTTTCTCAGTGTCTGGCCTTGTAGGGATCTGTGTGAAACCCATACTCCTCTTTTGGTTTTTCTTCATTCCTGTAGATTTTGTTCCCCTTCATTTTCCCCCCCCTTCTTTAATTCTGTTGCTCAGGGATGGCAGGGTTGCTTTTACTTCTGTTTTCTCAGTCTCCTAGTCTTCTTTATGTGGATCCTCTGGCTTTGTTCAATTCTGAAGCTGGGCTATGGGTTGTGACCTGTACTTTTTGCAGTTTTGAGATTTAACTGAGGGGGGAACTGTGATTCACAATCTATCTGCAGATCCCAGTATCCACCAACAGGTGTATGGGCACCCTGGAACCCACTTCCCACAGCCTTACAATCTGTCCATGCAGTAGGGGGGTGTAAGTTTGCTCCCAGGAAGCAAAATGAGATAAGAAAAAGGAAAAGAATGGAAAAAGGAAGTGGGGGTCAAGAGGAAGGTGGAAAGTGAGAAGAGTAAGAGGGACAACAGACAGATGTACCAACTAACAAATGAGAAGAGACACAAAGAAAGAAGAGTAAAAATAAACTAAAACATACAGATAATCGTACAAACACACAATCCAAGAAAACCTCCCTATTGATGTACTCTTTCCATACACAAACAGGAAGTCTAAAGAAAAGAAAAAAAAATCAGTAAAATAACAAAAACAGGGCGGCAAGATGGCAACCGGGCAACCCGGTGTCTGAAGCCCTCTGCAAGGGAGATCTGCA
>NW_007022155.1:0-33293 GCF_000164805.1 Carlito syrichta
ACCAGAGGAGGTAAGATACAGTATTTGGGACAGAGGGGTTTGAGAAATGAGGCATATGGATGGATCTATGAGAAGAGGCAAAAAATGTATACATCTTTGGGTTGTGACTATTCTAACAGAGAACATTCATTGTGTAAAGGGTACTGCATAATTAACTGGGTAGGATTACTTTAGCTAACATCAGCCAATCAAATCTTGGATATTCAGTATTTGTGCAAAGGGTTAATGAATGACAGAGTCCTGATGGCAAAGATGGAGACTATGCAGGAGCACAAAGCATGGACTCCTTCTTTCATCCAGACTGCTCTATTACCATTTTCCCTCTCTCATCCACATTGATCTATCGATTACAACGTTGACCATCCAACTTATAACATCAGAGGCTAACTATGGCTTCCCTCACTGCATCCCCATCTTATAATAAAGCTTTAGCTCACAGGATACAAAAGAAAAAGACATCGTGTTTAGCCCTCCATGCAGTGATTGCTATTTCTCTTCATTAGGAGGAATGTTTGCTTAAGATTCTTTCAATTCTTTTTACTGTGAGCATATGTGGAGAAAGAGGGATTTTTAATGTATATAAAAGGCACAAATCTCTCTATATTTTCAGAACTCAGGAACTCCACACTCACTAGCTCACATCTTGTCTTTCACCAAACAATTAACTCTACTAACGGACTTCTCATTAGTATCTGTCTGCAGGTGCTACAGGTAAACAATTATTCATATCCCATCTCTCCCTGTAGGTCCCAGTCTCTCCTTACATTTCAGGATAGTGCTGTCCTATGACTTAATCTCTGATAGACTTAAGAAAAATCATGAGCTTGAAGTTTGTCTGGAATTTTAAGTTGTTGTTAAGCATAGGCGCAATATTTTTTAAAAATTAAGTCTAATTTTTAAAATGTGGAATACAATTCACGGTCAGGTATACAAATGGTCATTTTGCAGGTACCCTTGTTGATGAGGTGTGTCCTTCCCCTCCCCTGGCAATTATTCACTACTGCCAGTTTCTTTCTTATAGTATTATGACAATTGTCTAAGATCACTTTATGAGAGAGAACATGAGGTACTCAGTTCTTTGTTTCTGGGATAGATCACTCAGTATTGTAGACTCTAAGTTCATCCAAGTTGCTGCAGAGTTCATAATTTTGTCCTTCTTTATGGTGCAATATTCTTTCCGTCTCTTTCCCTCCTAACAGAAAACACAACTCATTATTCTTTTTCAGTTAACTTTATCTGTGGAATATGAATGGGCTTCATAGAATTTTTTTTTCCACATATAGAGCATGCTACAACATATTCTCTGGGGCCTTGTCATTTGTTCCTTGTAGTTCTACACTTAGACATTAAGGAGATGTTGCACTTTTGGCTTTATCTCGTAAAATCTTAAGGATGGCAGGTAACTCATTTATTGCCTTTTTGTTCTTATGACAATTGAATGCTTAATTGATAATTGTAATCTCTTAGTTTGAATACCTCTATGCATTACTATCCTCTATGGTTTGTGCGTTTATTCTTTTTAAATGAAAAGTAAGAGGAGAGAGGGAGAGGGAGAATAAATAATTGCAGATAAAAGATCAAGTCGATTTTCTCAGTTATAACCAGCCTTGGATAAACTAAGCAACTGAGATCCAGCTACCTTATCTGTGAAATGGTAAAAATAATACTACCATACAAGGTGCAAGGTAATTTGAGGAATTAATGTGATTTTCTATATTAAATTAAGAGTTCAAAGTAAGTACTCTTATTTTCCTTTTTTTATTTTGAAGATGTGGGGTGCAATTCATGATTAAGTGGATAAGTAGTCATCATACAGATAAATTTTGGACCTCCCTTTGGTCTCTTTGTAACTAGGTACCATTATTGATGTTATGCAGCTCCACTTCTCCTATCAGTGTCCCACTATTGTCAATCCCTTTCTTACAGTATTATAACTAATATTCACGATCTGCTTATGAGTGAGAACTTGTGGTACTTGCTTCTGTGTTTCTGTGATAGATCACTATGTACGATAGGCTCTAAATCCATCCAAGTTACTGTGAAGTACATAACTGTGTCATTTTTTATATCTGCATAGTACTCCAACATGTATACATACCACATTTTTTTTATCCAGTCAATTTTTGATGGGCAGTAGGGTTAATTCCATGTTTTTTGCTATTGGGAATAGTGCTGCAGTAAACACGCATACCCAGGTATCTTTTTTGTAGAATGATTTGCGGTCATCTAGGTATATTCTCAGAAGGATTGCTGGGTCATATGGAAGATTGATTTTTCAATCTTTTAGGAATTGGCCACACTGTTTTCCACAGAGGTTTTAGTAATTTATACTCCTACCAACAGCGTAGAAGAGTTCCTATTTCTCCACATCCCTGCCAGTATCTGTTGTTTTATGAGTTATTAATGAAGGTCACCCTGACTGGAGTCAGTTGGTATTTCAGTGTGATTTTGATTTGCATTTTTGATGATTAGTGAGGCTGAGCATTTTTTCATGTGTCTGCTGGCTGCTCACATGTATTCTTTTGAGATATGTCTATTCATATATTTTACCCACTTTTTTAATGGGGCTGCTTTGTTTCTTTGTTTGTTTTTCTTTTCAGCATGTTTGAGTTTTTGTAGATCCTGGATGTTAGGCCTTAGTTAGATACAGAGTTGGCAAAAATTTTTTCCCTTTCTGTGTGCTGTCTACCCACTTTCTTGTTAGTTTCTTTTGTTTTGCAGAAGTTTTTCAGTTTTGATGAGGTCCCACGTGTCTATTTTATCTCTTATGGAATGGGCATCTGGAGTTTTGATAAGGAATTGGTTGCTTATTCCAATTTGTGTAAGGGTGTCTCCTGCGTTTTCTAATATTCTTATATTTCGAGGTTTTTGCATTTAGGTTTTTGATCCATTTAGAGTTAATTTTTGTGTATGGTGCTAGGTAGGGGTCCTGTTTCAATCTTCTGTCTGTGGTCACCCAATTGTGCCAGCACCATACACTGAATAGTTTCTCCTATTCCCAGTGGTTGTTGGTGGAGGCTTTGTTGAAGATAAGTTGGTTGAGAAATTGGGAATCTAGCTTCTAGAATCTAGGGTTAAAATTTTAAGTGAAGAAAACAGTGTTTACACTTCTGTGTATCCCCAACTATGCATAATCCAATTAAGAGCTTTTTCAAAAATCATTTGCTGATTGACTTTGAGTCCCCTGCTGATCTTACCATTTAATTCTCCATTCTAGGATAATACAATTTCCGATGAGAGAAGCCCTAGAGAGTAAAAAAAGTACTGTATATTGTGGACACTTACACTTATAGAGTTTAATCTAGAAAACATTCTAGGGATGACATCATAGCAACAACAAAAATAAAAATAAAAAAAGGTTTTGTTCCATCTAGTCCTTTTATATACGCATCTACAATTTTGCATAGCCACAATTAGGGTTTGCATGCCAACTTTTTTCAGCATGAAAACCTATTAACTTGAAATATTTGAATGCTGTATTGTTTACTGCTTGCTGACCCTAAATATTTGAAAAGAATATAAGTTTAAAGATGTATTAGTAGATTTAGATTCAATTAATATATTTTAATTTTAAAAATAAATGTGTAAATAGCATTCACGTGAACAACAAAAATATTTTTTAAAGTCTGGATGATATTCACTAAAAAAGTTTCCATTTCTTTTCTTTTTTTTTTTTTTGAGTTGGAGTCTCACTCTGTTGCCCAGACTGGAATGCAGTGGCCGCTTCCGGCCACCGCAGCCTCAACCTGCTGGGCTTCGGTGATCCTTCCTCCTCAGCCTTCTGAGTAGCCGGAATTACAGGCATGCGCTACCACGCCTGGCTAATTTTTTGATTTATTGTAGAGATGAGGTCTCGCTGCCCCAGGTGGGTCTTGAACCCGCGGGCTCAGGCAATCCACTCACCTCAGCCTCCCAAAGGCGCGGGATTACAGGCTGAGCCACCGAACCCAGCTCAATTTATTTTCTACAGATAATAAACTTAAAAATGAGGTTTTAATAATATATAAACAAGTTTAATTTTCCTTACAGTTATATATTTAGGAAAAAAATTTGTAAAGGATGAGGAGAGAAAAAGGAGTAAAAGTGGAATGAGATGTAAGACTGAAGTTGTTAGAGATTAGTATGCCATGCCCTTTATAATATTTAATTGTGTTGTTTCTATCCATATATAGTTTTATCCATCTATTTATTTATAGTATCCTTTATTGGACATAAGCTTAAAATGAATTTTGAGCACACATGTATATACACACAAGCAAACATATTACAGGACCAATAATAACATGTTCATGGGCCATTGCCTTGCTAGAGTCTGGTGTGGTCATATGCTCTTTGAGCCATGGCTGTCGCCACGCTTCCTGACTTTGGCCCCCTCCCCCACCTTGGGGAGGTGAATCTTCTCTCTTCCTTCTCTTTCTCTCTCTAATTTACTTTTAAATAAACTTTTCTTTCTTTAAAAAAAATAACGTGTTCATATGACCTAGATGGGTATTTTGTCATTTTTTTCTGAAGGGGTTATATTGATTTAAACAATGTATTTAAAATCTTATATGACGCTGGAGGTATGAACAATGTATAAAAATTGTCTTGTTTATATGTATAATCTGTGATACTGGCTCACTCTTATTATATAAGAAAGCCACAGAAATGTTTATTCAAAGTTCCCTCATATCATTTCTCTTTTAGAGTCTAATTTAGCAAATTTCAATCTTTGAAGATGGGCTCAAAGTTTTTATTTCTCAACTTTTAAAATTATATTTAAAACATATTGTGAAGGAACTACTGAAAGAAATGTGAAATTCATAGGGTTAAATTTAATTGGAAACTTGAATGTAATAAGATGTCAAAATGGCATTCTTTCTTGCCACCATTTTGAATGCTTTAAGAATATAAAACGGAGAGTAAAACAGAATGCATCCTGTTGCCCATATATATTTTATAAAGAGAGTGCATGAGAACCTGTTTTATACCACTTGAACCCTTCCATTGACTTTTAGAGTACTATTGGACTAAGACGGTTGAGAGGACTGTGGGAATAACTTTTATTCTTTGCATGTAGGGAGAGTCATAAAGGGACTGTCTTCTGGCTGGTACATTAATGAAGTCCTTATGGTTAAAGGAGTCCATATGGTTAGATTTAAAATGTGTTTTCTATAGTGAGATCCACAAAGAACTGAAGACAGACACACACCTAAGAAATAAAATTAAGAACCGACTGATTCTACCTCCAGCCTTGAAAAATAGAGAAGGCAAAAGTGTTGGTGATATTTCCTAGGAAGTAAAGCTGTATTGACTTTACCTGCACTGCCAGCATTAGAGTAGCAAGGTCTGTGTGACCCAAGAGTTAGTGTTCTCCATGTTATATTGTCCTGCCTATTTGAAGTACTGAGTGTGAAACAATGTTTCTATCATGGAGTGATTAAAATATAAAAATAAGCTATATAAATTTAGAATAACATTCTGTCTATTAAACTGCAGGAGCATATTTGCAACAATTTCAGTAGCAAGGAGCATTTGGGGGAAATCACGTATATTTACACAGAGCTAGATTTAGTTGCAAAGTTAACATTTCAGAGAACATTCAAGATAGGTACTTTGCAAGACCTTTATGATTAAAAAATGTTATAATGTCTTTAGTTTTCTTTAGGATCTCATCCCCTCTTCCTCCTTCCAAAAAAAAAAAAAATCAAATATTCTAATCATATGCTCATATTCTTAAATTTGCATTTAAAAAATAAGCAGATATAGTTTTTTCTTAACATATGAATTTTTCTGTGAATTTAACAAGACATAAAATCTTTTGAATCTGGCTTCTGGGCATTGACCCTAGGCTTTCTCATTCGTTAAAGACATACTCTACCCTCCCTGCATAGCATAAGATTAAAATTCCTGACTCATCAAAAATACAAATAGTCACATGCAAAGATTTCTTACAAATAATCAAATTATGTTCATGGATATTGTTCCTTTTTCCTAGAATGACTTTTGTTCCCCACAAAAACTTTCTCCAATACAGCTATTACTTAGTTAAGATCCCATATTAGTCAGAACAGATAGGACAGATGTATATATCCCTTTTTATATATAAAAGGAAAGTCATTGTGAATACTTCGCTCCCCTATGAAGGTCAAAACGTCCCATAGTCTGCTATCTGCAAGCTGGAGACACAGGAAATTCTATGGTGTATTTCAGAACCTGAACACCTGAGAACTAAGGGGGTGAATGATGGAAGTCCCTGTCCAAGGGCACAAGAACAGTGATGCCCCAGCCCAAGCTGACAGACAGGAGGAGAGAGGGGAAATTCCCTTTTCTTCAGATTTTTAGTTCTGTTTAAGCCCTCAACAGATCAGGCGATGTCTACTCATATGGTGAAGGGAGTGGACAGTTTACCTTACTGAATCCACTGATTCAATTGCTAACCTTTTCTGGAAATATCCTCACAGGCACATGCAGAAATATTTATTATGAGCATCCCATTATAAAGTCAAGTTGACACATAATATTAACCATCACAGTTTCATATATTGAGGTGTGGTTGGTTCAAGACCATTGCTGCCTTGTTTAGATGACCCTTTTCTGTGAGCCTAAGACAGTCTGCATACATTTGTTAGAACTTATTGTATTGCACCTGTTGGTGAGGCTAACTGCACCATTACTACTATAAACTCCATAAAGAAGGAGAATTTTTTTTTTGGTGGGAGAGGTTGTGCCCTTATTCTTATTTTAATGCCTAGAACATACTAAGTATTCAATAAGCATTTGTTGAATAAAGGAACAAATTAATCAACTTAATTAAGAGGGCTATTGATTTAAAAAAAACCTCACCTGTAATTGGGGAATAATTATGCTACTTACCTCATATAATATAAATTTAATTATTATAAGGATTTAATAAGTTAATATGTGAGAAATGCTGAGAGTAGCATGACATGGTATAACCATGGTACAAATGTTATTTTTCAAAATTAACAATAAAATTGATATTTGAGACATTAAGGACCATTGCAGAACACACATTTAGAGTTGGAAACTCTGGGACTGAAGGTAAACACACCACATGATATTAGTTGATGAATTAGAAGGATAGAGAGATAAATAAAACTTGCTTTCGACTTCTGTAATCTTTTTTTTTTGGATTGGAGTCTCACTCCATCGCCCAGACTGGAGTGCAGTGGCCGCTCCCGGTCACCGCATCCTCGAGCTGCCAGGCTCTGGCGATCTTTCTGCCTCAACCCTCCAAGTAGCTGGAATTACAGGCGCGCACAACCACGCCCGGTTAATTTTGTTGATTTATTGTAGAGATGAGGTCTTGCCAAGTTGCCCAGGCGGGTCTCGAACCCGCGGGCTCAGGAATTCACTCACCTCAGCCTCCCAAAGCACGGGATTACAGGCTGAGCCACCGAGCCCGGCGACTTCCGTAATCTTGATGTCAACATCAAACTAACCTCCAGAGTTGTTGATTTTCTTAGTTGGTATGCCCATATGCGAAACACAATAAAATTGTTAACTGTACTGAATGTCATTATGTAAAATTCTTGATATCAGTGTGCCTAGTCAAGAGATGAGTCTCCAACCGATCATTTGATTGTCTCCAATACATCAGATCTTGTATAATTTAATGGTGGTATCCCGTGTTCTATGCTTGTTTATCAAAGCAGGGACCTTTCCAAGATGTAAAATGCCAGCTTGTAGAAGAGAAGACATTTTGTCCTACTTATTACCAGTATCCAGTTCCATACTTATTTATACGCATATAGAATATTAATATTCCCACAATGTATTATGCAGCATTAATTAGCCAAATATGAAAGAGTAGTCAAATATCCCCAGAGGGGGAATTACAGCATTGAAATGTGTTACTTTGCACATCTACTTCCATTGTTTTTTTCAACTTTGTTTCCAATACATTGCTTTTTGAAGTGTGTCTGAATTCTACTCATGTTTCATTTCCCTCTTACGAGTTAGAGTTAGCAAATTCCAACATGAGCTCAAAGGTTTTTTGGAGGCTAAACAACAACACAAAAACTTAAATAACTTTTTGACAAAGAAAATGGGAAAAAATTATGATACTGTTTACTATTTTTTCCATTAGAGTATAAATAAGCCTTTTAAATGTTATCATCAAAGTATGCTCATGCACACTCAGCATATTAAAATATGTAATATCTCATATTGAAAGAAAAATCCATTTTGACCACTGAACACAAACATTTCAAAAATGAACTTTTGATTAGAATTTATCCACAAGTTTTGAGGTTGTTACAATGAGGTTACTAGATCCCCAAATTCATTCATTCAGTGAGCAATGGTGGTGGTTATAAACAATAAATCAAATTGTTATAACCAATAAATCAAGTATTTATTGAATTTTTAACTTTTCAAACATGTCTGACATTGTGTAATCACAGCTTGCATAATCGAACAATATAAACAGGAATGTTTTCAGAAATCTATGCTGAAATTCTGCAACTCTCTGTTTTCCTAAATTTTTAATTGAGTAAGAGAATGCGGTTTTCTAGTGGACCATATATATGGTTCTCTTTTGTCTTTTGCCCATATTTACAAATGTACAACTGACAAAATGCTTATCATCTTTCATTTATCTAAACATCCAAATTCGGGAGACTGCATGAACAATCTCTCAAATGATGAATTGTGTTTCCTCTTTCCCCTACAGATATTTGCTCTTGTGTAGGCAGTGTTATTGATTATCACCTTCTTTTTATTTGCAGTGCTAAATGACAATAAATATTCATTGTCTGCTATTGTTGAAAAATATGTAAGGATTTGTTTTGAGGAGCAATGCCATAAATTAAATATCTCCTGACCTACCTCGAAAGGATGAGTTGTAAAGAGAGATTTAGGAAGACAGCTATTCTTCTATGTAATGCAATGTTCTCTTACTAAACAGTTGGACTGAAACTCGTAATAGCAGCATGCTGAGAAAGCAGACTTTAAAAGCATAAAAAAGTTGAAATCTTATTAAGAATTCCAGTTTGGCCTTTCCTCATAGAACTGGATTGTTTTTAAGAGAGCTAGTTAGATATGACAAGTACCTCCAGTTCACCATCATAAAATAATGATTTTCTAATAAAAAAGAGCTATTATAAATAATCACATAGTAAACTTTTTAAATAGAATATTAAAAGTTACTGAACTTTTTCTGCATTAGCTTATTCTTTTCCTGAAGCATACAGCATTCATGTACTGGTTGGCTCTGTAAAGTACTGCACTGTTTATACTCATACACAATTAAAATTTTCTGAGTTCAATTTTTTAAATGAAGACATTTTAACTTTTAATAAAAAAATAATTTTTTTTGGATTGGAAGTTCTACCTTTGGTAAGAACTAATGACTTTTTATGATTATTACTTCCTTTTTTTCTGGCTAGTCTTAGTATAGTATATATTGTTTCTGTTCTTCATATATGCCTGCTAACATAACAGTTAATGTAATATTGATTTTTAAATAGTGTGTTTATTTTGGAACTGGAAGCATTTTTGGATCAAATGATAAACTATTTCTTCCCTGTGAGACAAAATATGAGAAGAATTGCTAACCTGGTGGCGTGACTAGGAAAACTTTTATTTCATTTATAAAATGTAATGGAACCAAAATGTATATGGAGGGCATTTTAGAAGCAAACATTCAAAATCAATAATTAAATACCTACAAGGAAACTTGCATCAATATGTTTTCTTGCATTATACAAAAGATTTGGGAAAGCAGTGGTAGTTGGTAGCTGCTGAAAGACTGGGAAATCTGAAGTTGATTGCTTTTAAGTATACTAATTTTAGATGCTCTCCCAGCTAATTGGTTCAAGAATTGTTGCATATTTTTTTTTCAATATCATAACCTTGCATCTCCAATCTCAGCTTTGGAACTCTATTGCATGTCATATATTTGTAAGATATCTTTACAATAAAATATAATAAATTGTAGTTGAGGGGAGATGGTGATCCCTTTTTTCCTTTACCACATTAGTACTGATTGTGTACTCTACCATTTCATCCACACACTTTATATCAGATTTAAAGAAATAGCACATCATAGGGTTTAGAAATATGTTTTTCAGAAAAGGCCAACCCCCAATATTTCCAAGGTCCATGGCAAGAGTAGAAAAAAATCAACTGATGTCTTTCCTTCTACCTTGACAGATACACCTTTATAATCACCTGGATGTAGAGCTTTGCTTTGTTTTGATTTTTGTGCTTTTCAGATTAAAAAAAAAAATTATGGAGATGGGTGTAAAAGTGAGGATTAACTATATAACTAGGTTGCATGCAGGAGAAATTTGGGCTTCTAGGTAGCCCTCACTCCCCCTAGTACTAGACCAGGTAACCTTTGTGTTGTCACGTTCCCCCATCCTCCTCCTTCCTTTCATTGCCTAGCAGAGCCCAGCAACTGCGATTCCTCCCTTGTGCTAATGTGATTAATGTTCAAGGTCCACTCAAGAGTGAGAGCAACTCCATCCAATTTGCTGTGATGCGTAGATGTTAATTAGAATTCTTGGAAAGTATGGAGTTTTTCAAAGAACACTGTGACAAAGAGAGAACATAGGCTGCCTGCCTCTAGGCCATGATGCATCCATTTCTCCTAGTTCTTTACTCTAGCCTAACCAGGAAAGGCCTGGAGAGGATGTGTGTGGACATATACTTGCTCAATCTGCATTCCCTTTGAAGTCAGCCTTGGTAATTCCTTGGGCTTGAAGTTGTACACACTTTTAGTCTGGTCAGCTTTTGGGAGGATGGAGTAGGGGAAGAGGCTTGAGCATGCTACAGAAGCAGGCATGAACCTTGGGTGCAGGACCCTGTAAGGTCAAGTGTCAGTGTGAGGGCTAGGAGAAGTTTGGGAAGGCCTTCTAGGTGGTATATGCCTTTTACTCTGTGGACATCCTTCCCCGTATAGCATAATACAACAGAAGGAGAGTTATAAGAGGACACTTTGCTATTTGGGGACCAGCATAGGGCCATCTATTGACTGGTCTATGGTCAATATTACAAATGGACTTCAAATTAATATTTCTTTTTTATAAATCATTGACTGCTTGTCCTTAATGAATGTCTCAATCACTATAATATCTAGTTTAAAGCCAGTATGACTAAATTTAAATTCCTGCCCTACAACTTAATTTCTAGGAAAGTTAGGGCAAATGAATTATAATTCATCTAACTTTGCTTCAAATTCTATCTGCAAGATGTGGCTAATAATGGTATCAACACAGAAGATTGTAGTGGGATTTAGTTGATATTTATGCAGTGCTTAAACAGTACCTGGAATGTGATAAGCATTATAAATATTTATTTAAGAAATAAGGACAGTTTTACATCTAAGTATAATCTTTTATCCCTCATGAGATAGTTGCAAAGATTAAAGGAGATAATGTATGCAGTAATTATTCAAATGCCTGCCTCCATAGTAAGTGCACCAAAATGTAATTAATAATGTAATTTATACAGGAAAGAAAATATTGTACCCAAAATATGCATTTTAAGAATAAAAGGCATAGTTGTTTTTCACATTTTTACTGTTGTGTAGCCTAATTGTACATTAAGTTATTAATTTGATAGTCAATGATATTACATTTTACCCTGGATTTGCTTGTCATTTACGAGATGTGATATTTCCCACATATTAGTTTCCACTGTTTTCATGAACATTAATCTGAGTAAATGGAAATTTCTTATTGATCTTGTCATTGGGATCTAATCTACTTACACAGAGTGTGAGCATTGGTTATATGTTCAAATTAGTGCACAGCTACATTGTAGATTAAAAGATCGCAAATCAAATATATGAGCCTGGTTTTTAAAATTATTTATAATTGGCACATAATCATTGTACATACTATTTATAAAGTACAGTGTAATATTTTGATACATGAATATACTATGTAATGAGCAAATGACTGTTATTAGCAAATTCATCACCTCACACATTTATCTTTTTGTGTGTGTTTGAGGGTATTCAAGATCTCTTCTATTTGAAAATATACCAAAAAATGTGGTTAATATAGTCACCCTGCATTGTACCATAACATGGAACTTGTTCCTTCTATGTAACTTTAATTTTGTATTCAGTAACCAAAGTTTTTTTTCTCTTCCCCTCTTTCTACTACCCTTTCCAGCCTCTTGTAACTACTCTTCTATTCTCTACTTCTAAGAGATCAACTTTTTGGCCTCCACATATGAAACTATGCAGTGTTTATATTTTTGTACCTGGCTTATTTCACTCAACATAGTGTCTTCCAGGCTTATCCGTGTTTCCATAAATAAGAGAATTTTATTATTTTTATAGCTTGAGTATTCCATTGTCTTTATGTGTGCGTGCGCACGCGCGTTTGTGTGTGTGTGTGTGTGTGTGTGTGTGTGTGTGTGTATCACATTTTCTTTATCCATTCATCTATTGATGAACCCTTAGATTGTTTCCATACCTTGACTATTATGAATAGTGCTGCAGTAAACACAGTAGTACAGATATCTCTTTGAAATAGTGATTTTTTCTTTTATCTATATGCAGTAATGGAATTTCTGGATCAAATGATAGCTATATTTGTAGTTTATAGAAGAAACTCCATGCTCTTTTCCATAATGGCTATACTAATTTCATTCCCACCAACATTGTATGAGTTACCTTTTCTCTGCATTCTCACCACCAGTTGTTATTTTTTGTTTTTTTGATAATAGTTATTCTAACCAGGGTAAGATGCTATCTCATGGTTATTTTGATTTTCATTTCTCTGATGATAGTGATGTTAAGCATTTTATATATATACTTGTTGATCATTTATGTATCTTCATTTGAGAATTGTTTTCAGATCATTTGTTTATTTTAAAAATCAGATTTTTTTCTGGTATTGTGTTCCTTGTGTATTCTACATATTAATCCCTTGTCAGATGAATTGCTTGCAAATGTTCTCTTCCATTCTATAGGCTGTTGTTTCATGCTGTATACTATTTCCTTTGCTATAAATAGCTGTTTATAATCCTATTTGCCTTTTCTGATTTCTGTTGCCTGTGCTTTTGAGTTCTTATCCATAAAATCTTTGCTTAGCCCAATGTCTTGAAGTCTTTCCCCTATGTTCTTCCAGAAGTTTCATAGTTTGGAGTTTTACATTTAAGTTTTTAGTCTATTTTGAGTTGAATTTTGCATGTGGTGACAGAAGATGTCTAGTTTAATTCTTCTGCATAAGGATTTTCAGTTTGGTCAGCATGAGTACCACTTATAGAAGACACAGTTATTTCCCCCTATTCATGTGCAACAATTTTGAAAATAAATTGGCTGTAAATATGTGGATTTATTTCTAGGTTCTTGGTTATGTTTCACTAATTTATGTTTTTGTATGTATGCCAAAATTATGCTGTTTTTGTCAATATAGCTTTGTAATAAATTTTGAAGTCTTGTAGTGTGATGTCTTTCAAATTCTTCTTTTTTTCCCAGAATTGTTTTGGCTATTTTGTGGTCTTTTGTGGTTTACAACAATTTTTTGGTTACTTTTTTCCTATTTCTGTGAATTCTGTCATTGACCTTTTGATAGAAATTGCATTGAATCTGTAGATTTCTTGGGGTACTACAGTCAGGTTAACAATGTTCATTCTTTCAGTTCATGAATATGGGTTGTCTCCATTTTTCTTGTCTCCATTTCAATTTCTTACATCAGTTTTTTAATACTTTTCCTTATGGAGGCCTTTCATCTCTTTCATCAAATTTATTCTTAAGATTTTAAATTTTTGGTGGCCATTGAAGATAGAATTGCTTTATTGGTTTATTTCTAACTATTTATTGTTGGTGTATAAAAACCATACTATTTTTTGTATGTTGATTTTGTATTTTACAACTTGACTGTGTTTTTCAGTTCTAACATTTTTTATTGTTGAAGTCTGGGATTTTTATGTATAAGATCATGGGACAATTTGACTTCTTCTTTCCAAAGAGATTTCATTGTTTTATTTTTCTTGCCAAGTTGCCCTGGCTAGCACTTCCAATATTATGTTGAATGAGAGTGTTGAGATCAGTTATCCTTGTATTTTTCCAGTTTTGGGGTGAAAAGATTTTAGATTTTCCATTTAATATATTGTTAGTCATGGGTTCGCCATATATGGTATTTATGGTGTTAAGGCATGTTTCTTTAATATATAATTTTTTTATCATGTAAAATGATTTTTCTGCATCTATTCAAATGATCATATGTTTTTTTCCTTTCATTTTACCGATGTGATATATTATGTCTATTAATTTGTGTATGTTAAGCCATCCTTGCATCCTCAGATAAATCCCAATTGATGATAGTTTAAAGTTTTTTTGATATGTTTTTGAATTTGGATTGTTAAGAATTTTTACACTGATGTTCATCAGTGATATTGGCTGTAGTTCCGTTGTTGTTGTTGTTGTTGTTATTGTTGTTGTGTTCTTATCTGTTTTTGGTATTCAAGTAATGCTCGTCTCACTAATGCATTTGCAATAATTTTCTGACCCTCAGTATTTGGGAATAGTTTGAGAATAATTGGCATTAATTCTTCTTTAAATGGTTTTTAGAATTCAACAGTGAATCAATCTAGTCTTGTGGATCCAGTGAATCAATTCTGGGCTTGTTGAGGATATCAGAGGGAAACGTTTTGCTACTAATACGATCTTGTGACTCATTATTGGTCTGTTCAGGTTTTTTATTTATTCTTGTGCCATCTTGATAGTTTGTATCTATCCTAGAATTTATCCATTTCCTCTAGGTTTTTCAATTTGGGGCACAGAGTTGTTCATGGAGCCTGAAATTTTTGTCTGAAGAAACATTCTACCCAAAATGGCAAATGCTTAATGAATTAATTTTCTTTTCACAAAATAAGTGTGATATTAATATGATATATTAAAGTACATGTCTACTGTATTCTTTTGAAAGTTACTTTAAATTTGAACTTAAGAATATTTCTTATATTAAAAATGAAGAGAGTGATTCCCAATTCAACTTTACCAAAGATGGTAATCTGTCATCTTCTAGTGTGTAAAATTTTCCATTTACTTTAAAATAAATGCTCATAAAATAATTTATAAAGATACCTGCGATTTGAAAAACTATAACCATATTACTAAAAATCTCAAATTATCATATATAATTAATGTGATATAGAACTATTCCCATTTAAAAGCTATTATTGAAAAAATACCACCATGAAAATGCACTATGCATATGTGCAATGGTTGCTCATGTGTTTAAATGATTCAAACTTTTAAATTATTAATCTTGTTCAATTATTTATTGGATATGAATATAGATATGGATATGCTTTTGCACTTAACGTGTTATCTAACTATTCAGTGCAATAAACTTGCTGTCAACTTTTTTCTAAAAACCATTATTATTGTCCCAATATGAAAAATGTATAAAATTTCCAAATAAACTTTAATTTTCTTTGGCAGTTATTAGTCAAAGATTGCACAAACAGTACTTTGAAATATAAGGATCTTTAAAGTGGCAAAGATAGATGTGAGGATTGGTTTGAATCTCAATCCGGTACTTCATGAAAAGTTAATCAATGAAAATTTCAAGAATATTCAAATAATCTGTAAGTTTAAACTTTTAGTCACCTTCAGATTTAAGCAACTCTCCAATTTTTTATTTTCATAGAATTTCTGAATATCATTTAGTCATTAAAATGTGGCATTACTCTGGCAAAAAATGGTAAACACTGTATTTCCCATTGTGAAAAATTCTACAAAATATTTTATAAGAATGAATTATATTAGTATAATATACCCAAACCTAATATAGTGCCCGATTATAAAAATGAAAGAAAAATAATTCCCATGATTTCTTCTGTTCATTTGCTAGTATAAAAACCTTTTCTTAATATTTGTTGACCTATATGCTTGTACTCTTCCTGCCTTTCTCTCTTATTTTTGATAAAACATGTTATTCAATCACATATATATACATCTATATAATATAGAAAAATATATATGAAACAGAATGTATAGAAAATATATAGATACCCATGTATCATATATATTATATAACATAAAATATATGATACGATATATATGTAAATGTTTATTATATGTATGTGTGTGTGTTTGTGTGTGTGTGTGTTTAGGGGATATATGAAACAGAAATAGTCACCCAAATAAAACCTTCTTGATTAGCATATAAATTGGGAGATAGAATTGCTTAATAAATATCTGCTTCTTTTCAGGGAAAGATATTTGCTTTTATTCTAAGTTAAAGTAATAGTTGTCTATCAGTTAAGATCATGACCGTTTCTGTAAAAACAACATTTAAATATATAATGGCTCAAACATAATGAACGTGTATTTTTTGCTCACACAACACAAAAATGATTCTTTACTTGGCAATTCTCCTCCAATTTGTTATGTCACCATATTTAAGTGGTTTGCACTTTTGAAGTGTTAGTCTGTGTTAAATCAGTGACTTGGAGGAAAAAAATGACAGCTTGGGAAGTTTTGACCAGCTTGGCTGGAAGCGGCTAAATCAATTTCACCATGGTCCGTTGGTGGGAGTTTAATCCCATTGCTACACTCAACTGCAAAGGAAGGTGTGAAATGGAATAAAGTTGTATGTTCAGGAATAAGAAGAAAGTGGCTGAGTTTTATTGGCAGTGAAAAAGATAAACTATTTCAAAATATTTTAAAGTAATGAACCACTGTTAAATGAAAATGACTCTTCACTTAGGGAGTTATTTAAAGGTAACTTTATTTGTTCCTGGGTACAAGTCAGTATCTTTAAAAAAATAAAGAACAAAAAAAGAAGCTATATTCATGATTTAGGGTCAGTAATTTGAAAGTTAATGACATTTTGAAAAAGGAAAAGAAGATATAGAAAAAAATCTCACATTGATTGAAAAAACTAATTAGAAGATAATAGTGTAAGAGGAAAAATTGCTCTAGGGGAAGATTTTACTATTGTAGAAATGCAAGTAGATAATTGAATTGATTACACCAAACTTGTTTTGAGACAAAACACACAAAAATCATTTATACATGATGTGATTAAAACAGGACAGAGTGATTTCAGATGGTTGGGCTTCTTGCACACCACATAAAGAATAGGACTGAGATATAATGCTGTCTGAAATCTTGTCAAGCCTATGCCGGCTAACACTGAGCTCACATTAGCCAGGAGAAATGGGAGGGAGCATTTTCTTTACAAAAGCTTGTCTCTATTTGCACAGAGCAAGCACCTCTTTCTATGTTTTGGAAGAACCATATAGACTAATGCAGACTTTGAGTACAGACTGGGAGAAAGATGAAAGAGGAATCCCTAATGCTTCCTTCTAGATAAATGTGGTATCTCAGCAGAAGATCAGGGAATACCAAGAGTTTTAGATATTGTTGCTCTCTGAGCTTGGATTTCTTCTCATGCGCAATGACAGTTGAAATAGATGAAGTGTCTTGTTTTCTTAGCTTTAGATTTATATAATTAAAACTATATATGTATGTATAAATAAACAGTTTATTGACAGTCAAATTATAGTCAACTCTTTGGCTATTAATTATAGAAAAACCATGTTGGCCAGGTTAGGTGACTCAGCCTGTAATCCCGCGCTTGGGAGGGCGAGGTGAGTGGATTGCCTGAGCCCTCAGGTTCGAGACCCACCTGGGCAACTTGGCGAGACCACATCTTTATAACAAATCAAAAAAATGAGCCGGGCGTGGTAGCGCGTGCCTGTAGTTCCAGCTACTTGGAAGGCGGAGGCGGCAGGATCGCTGGAGCCCAGCAGGTCGAGGCTGCGGTGGCTGGGAGCGTGCCACTGGACTCCAGTCTGGGCAACAGAGTGAGACTCCAACTCCAACTCAAAAAATAAATAAATAAGAAAGAAAGAAAAGAAAAGAGAAGTCATGTCTGTAATGTCTTTCTAATGTTATAATGTCTATAATTATATAACCTTTCATTTTTGAAATTATTGATTTCTATGTTTTAATACTGGTGACTCAAGTCTGAGAGAAACTGAATTATTCTGACATACATATTTATCTATTATTTAAATTTTTTGCAAAGTTTCAGTATAAATGTAGTGATTTTCTTTACTGTAGTCTGATTTAAAATTTCCAACTACAAGAGTCACAATATTATTTTGTTATTTAATTGATAAGTACAAATAGTGAGCTAATATATGAGTTAACTTGGATGCAACCAAAGAAGTATAGAAGTTTTGATTAAGCAACCTTTGGGCAATTTTCCTCAGACTTTTTACCTACATGAATCCAATTATTTTTCTCTAATGACTTCAGGAAAGAGAAAACCAAAGCTAGAATCCGTGTGCCACAGTTGGTTGTAAATTACTCAAAGATTATTTTGCACTTTTGTTTGTTATATAATAGGAAGTTTTATTTTAATGTTGTGTTAGCTACAGAATTGTATAGATTATACTATTGTCCTGAAAGAAAAAGTAAGTAACCAGTTAAAACATACTCAGTACTTTGAAACTGTGCACACAAATGCAATGAAGTTACAATATTTATTTTCTATTTCCTTGTAAAGACTTGACAAAATTGCATTCAAGATGAGCATTATTTGTAAGATTATTTGACAATGATAAAAGAGAGTATAAAACTAGATATATAAAAATGAAACATTAGTTGTATTTCTAATAATACACGACAAAGAATATATGACTGAAGAGTTGCAAATACTGCCTACAACTCACCTACAACTTTAATTAAACATATATGATCCCCCATAAAAAATGAATAGCCCATCAATTTGTTAAACTAGTTTCAAGGCCCAATTCCAGTAAACTTTCTACCACAAGAAGAGTCTTGAGCTAATAATGCACATGTGTTTGTGATTATGCATTATCTGTTTTTGTGTGAGTTGGGGTGTGTAATTGTTATTTTTGTGATTCTTGAAAAAATTATATTGAAATTGAAATGTGTTCTATGATTATTAGATAAGTACATATGTCTGTATATTGCTTGGCTATGGTTGTCTTCCTACAATAAAGCAGTTTTGCTGTTTATTACAGGAATATTTTAAATGTAATTATACAAACATTTGATTTAGTTGCTTTATTCATTGAGTAAACCGCAAATAAAAATCTATTAAATGGAAAAGTTATATACTTAGAGGTTAGGTACATTGAATTTGATGACATATTTCTAGGCTCAAATAACAAATCCATAATTTATTAGTCCTGTGTTTATAGTCAAATAAGTTTTCTCCTTTACACTTTACGTTTCATATCTGTAAAATAAAAATAATGTATCTATCCCATGAGGTTGTGATGACTAAATAGGATAATGATTTACAATTATTTTGCCAATATTTGGCCAATAGTACTCTATTAATAAAAGTTGGGCTTGCTTCTCTTATTCTAAGTTCTTATAATGTTAGTTGTCATACCAAGCTATACATAGGCATAAAGTGTAGTTTCTACCTTCAGAGACACTATCTAATGGAAAAGAGTAAAAGTAAATCTACAGTTACAGTGGTGTATGGTTAATGAGAGAGAGATATGAACAAGATTATGAGAAGACAATGACTACATTTGTGTTGGTGGTGATATGAGAGAAATTCATCGAGTCATTAATTTTATCCCAAACACCTGACCACTGGATTAAGAACAATTCTCATTCCCTCAAAATTAAGTCTAAAGAAAAGTATATAAAGAAAGTATCAAAAGCCTTTACATTATTTTTTCAAAGACAGAATCTTTCTACTTTATTGGAAATATATGAGCATATCCTTTCCTAGGGCATAGATTGATATCTCCTCTTCTGCTGCAGCAAGAGTAATCTGAAAAGGCTTGTACAAGATGCAAATAGATGATAAAGGACATGTATTTGGAAATCAGCGTCTGTTGAAAGGTATAAAAACCAGAAGGATGTTTTCTCATTTCATTTTTATTTCCTTCTGAACCTCCATCCCTAGAAACTCAGAACATAGAGACTGGACTTGCCCATACAGCTTTAGTGTAGACCAATCCTGCTCTGTGGACACATTCCATGACTCTATGGGGCTTGGTCAGTGCGATAAGTGGATGGGCACAGGGACTTTTGCAGCATCTTCACCTCCTGTTTCTGTGATTCAAAAATCCATTATATTTTTTAAAATAGTAAAGTGAATCATTATTTTCAGCCAACTATTTGTTTCATTTTTAATATGTACGTTATACGTGTATGTATATTAACTCTCACTTATTAACATGATCTTACATGTTTAAAATTTCAAGTATTTAAGATTTTTTTGTTACCTTAATAATTTTCTTTCTTGACTATCACTTGATTTATTTATATCAAATTATGGTACTGAGAGGTAGCTTGTAGTATATCACAAAATATCATAGGCTTTACATTTAGATACGTCTGGGCTTCAGTCCTGTTTCTTTAAATGTGTTTCTTATAAGACAATGACCCAATTTTCCAAACTATATATGCCTTTTTATTTGTCTGTAGCAGGGAAAATTGTGTTGTCTCAAAAATCTGCTGTAGATATTAAAATATTGAATTCACAATGTTTTCTTTAATACGTTGTAGATGATAGACATGTAACAAATGATAGCTCTCTCAATTTTTCTTCTCTTTAATGAAAATCTACCCTCCTTTGATTCAGAACCAAAATAATGAAATTATTTTTATGCTTTTTCTTCTTTCTTCTTTCATTTTAGTCACACTACAAATTGATCAATTTTTTTTTTTTTTTTTGAGTCGGAGTTTCACTCTGTCGCCCAGACTGTAGTGCAGTGGCCGCTTCTGGCCACTGCAACCTCGACCTGCTGGGCTCTGACGATCCTTCGGCCTCAGCCTTCCGAGTAGCCAGAATTACAGGCACGTGCTACCACGCCTGGCTGATTTTTTTTATTTATTGTAGAGATGAGGTCTGCCAAATTACCCAGGCGGGTCTCGAACACGCGAGCTCAGGCAATCCCCTCACCTCAGCCTCCCAAAGCACGGGATTACAGGTTGAGCCACCGAGGCCGGCTGATCAATATTTTTTAAACCTGTCTATTTTCATGATGTCCTTCTTTTTTGCTTCCACTTTGATTAAATTAACTCCCCACTCTTGGAGTAGACTACCTTCCTACCTTTACACCTTGTTTTCCTAAAGCCGTATTTCCTTATTGTGTTTTTACTGAGTACCCCCATCAATTAAACTTCATTAAACCCTGCTTTTATCATTTTACTTACATGTTCAATGATTTGCAGTAGCTCCTTCATTTTTAATATTTCCGGGCTTAATTATCCTATCTGCTAACAATACTGAATTTGTGGTACCTGATCAATGTTATTTCAGTTAATGTGCATGTGCCCTCTTGCCTTATAGAAGGCAATTATCTTGCTTTGTACAATAGCTTTAGTTTTTCCAACCCTCATTTCATTCCCATATCCTTGTCTGAGATTTGGCCTAGAACTTCTTTGCAGACTTTCCTGCAGTATACACATAGCATAAGAGAATAGAAGAAAAACTATGTAAATAGTCTTCTTTTGCTCTAAATATGGTTTCTTACAAATTATCAGGCTTGTGTTACCTTTTGTCTTCACTCAATTATAAAATAGCCACTCTGCTTTCTTTTCTTATCTTCCATACATCAAAACTGTAACCAAAATGCTAGGCCTCATTTTGAATTTTGCTGAAGTTTTCAATTTGTACTGTTCCAGTTGGCATACGCTAATAAATAGTTATTTCAGATCAATTAAAAACTTCTAACTTTTTAAGACGTTCAGTTTACCCAGTAATAACCTTTGTGGGATACAGTAATATAAAAAAATAACTAGGACCCTTTCTTGAGCCTTGACAGGTAAACTGGCTCAGTGTTCTTGACATCTTCCCTAAGCTTTTGCTCTGTGATCCACTCTTCTTACGCAATCCCATGAGTTTTGTTTTGTATTTTGCTTTCTAGAGCCCTGAATAGACATAAGGACCCTGGTTTTATAGGTTGCAATCTAAAAAAATAAGCAAACAAACCCAACCTACAATCATATTACAGTTTCAAAATATATTGCTACTGTGTGACCTTTACTGCAAAAATCTGCCCATATGGTAGCAAGGAATCCTCTCAAACATCTACTAACCCTCATCTCTATTTCTTCAATAAATCATTTTAGTCACATGTTGTGTGTCAAATCCTTGGTTCTCGTCAGTGTAAAAAACAGAAACAGATTTGAGACCTGGTGTCATTTACACAATAACTGGAGAGCTGAGGAGCGGAGAAAGGCAAGGAAGGTAAGCATTAATATAACCGAGCTCACTGCTCAGCTTGCCAAAGGTTTGAGTTTCCATCTCCAAAACAACTGCACTTCCTAAACAGAGGATGTGGTAGAAGTTCATATTGCTGTAAATGATGTATTCGTGTCTCTCAAGAACCTGAGATATCTTCACTCCTGTTCATTTCTGTGCATAGAGATGCTCAAATGACATTTTTGGACATGGTAGCACAATCTATTTAGCATACATATGAGAAAATTGACAATCAAAGAGATTGCAAAATGTGTCCAACTTTACATTGTTGGTAGTAATCTCAAAATATTAAGGCTCAAATCTACATTATCTAAATCTAAATTCTCTCTTCTTTCCACTACAGCCCTTTGCCCCAGAACACTCTTTTTTTAAAATTTTAATTTAATTTAATTTTTTTTTTGAGTTGGAGTCTCATTCCATTGCCCAGGCTGGAGTGCAGTGGCATGCTCACGGTCACCCCAGCATCGACTTGCTGGGCTCTGACAATCCTTCTGCCTCAGCCTTCCAAGTATCCAGAACTACAGGTCCACGCTACCATGCCCATCTAATTTTTGATTTATTGTAAAGACAAGGTCTCTCACCATGTTGCCCAGGTTGGTCTCAAACTTGCGGGCTCAGGCAATACTCTCGCTTCAGCCTCCCAAAGTGCAGGGATTACAAGCTCAAGTCACCGTGCCTGGCCAACACTCTTTTTAAAAACCGTGTAAGTTACAAATTTAACTTTTTCTTTCTTTCAATATTTCCTTCTTGGACAGGTATCTTATATATATGAAAATATGTATATATGTATATATGTGTATATGTGTATATATATGTTGTATATGTATATTTATATGTATATGTATGTATTATGAGACATCTTCCTGAGTAATGAGAATATAATAAATGCTCAATACTGCATGTGGTTGGTTATTCTTACTTAGAGTTTAATGTAGAGGACATTTATAGGACACATAAGCATATATGGAAGATATACTCAGGTAGAAGTGGAAAGTTTTAAATGGCTTACTCTGTATTAATCTTAAGAGCTAAATCTTCAATGACAGTTGTTGCCATTTTTCTGCAATTTTTTTTCCATTAACCAGAACATTTTCCTTTGCAAGCATTTACTCACTGGTACAGAATAGCTACTTGTGTGTGCAATTACCAATTCTGAATGCACCAATGAATGCCCAAACTTTAACTTGTAAAAGTTTTTAAATATGTTTGGTTTTGCTCAACTGTATTTTCTTTAATTCTTGATCTTGCTATTGTGAACTAAATAAGATTGCTTTAAATAGCCTCTTAACTGGCTTGCACCTGCGACATATTTGACTAAGTGGTGACTGAATGTTTTCGAGATTCTTGGACATGTGCACACCATGTTCTTATGAAAGAACAAAATCACAGCTGGAAACAATTTGTATCTGCCTATCTGACCTACTATGGCACTGCGCTTAAGGACAAGAAAGTGACTGTAGAAAATACATACAGAAAAGGAAAAAATCCCTCTAACGTTTCAAGATCTCCTCCCCTATCCAAAAAGTCCACAGAAGCAAAACACTTTTACATATGTATAAGATTCATTTTTTGACACCAACATTAATCTTACTTTCAATATACTTTCAACATTTTCATTTTATAATTAAAGAAAATAAAATTTTATGACAATAAACAACAGGATGCTCTGGGGATAAAATTGAATCTGAGATTTTGTTTTAGAAAATTCTTGTATGTCCAAGTCTTTAATTACATGTAATTGACAATCTTTTAAAGTATTCTATTTGAAAGTTCATTTCTGTAAAGTTGGTCACTGCAGGAAGTTGATAGAGAATTATCAAAAAACAATGAAAATTGTAAATTTATATATAATACACTTAGATGATTTTTAGAATTAGTTGTGACCTTGACTTAATATTTTTGACCAACGTTGTTTAAAAGATAGATTTGTTGAAAATGTGCGTTTGTGCCAAAACGTTTGTCATCTTCCAGGGAGGAAAATAAACAATGAATTCCATGTTTTGTCATTGAGCTAATTAATTTTGTAACAGTAATAATTGAGCATTCATTATCTGTCAGTGGCCAGTTGTTGTAACTTCTGTGTTTTCAGTCAGTATTGAGCTCTAGTTATTTTTTATCTTGACACAAAATAATTTCCTTTTCAGTTGTCTGTCACTTGAAAGCTTCTGGAGTAAAGTTTGGTAGAGTGTTTCAGGTAAAAATTTCAACTGGCTTCTGTAAATAGAGCCAATAGAAATGACTTGTCTATTTTACAGGTATGCTAGTTTTAAGAAAATACATTCAACTCTAAGAATATTGACTCTATTTGAAAATGTTCAATTTATGAATCTTTCAATCTATAATTGAGAAAACTATTTTTATTATTTTTAACTTTCAACTTTGGGACATGTACACTGAAAAATATTTATATCAACATTGTCTTTTTAGTAAGAAAAGCATTTTACTGATAAAATGTGGATAAAGAAGATCAACCAAAGCAAGAACACAAAAGTGTATTTGTTTCTTTCTTATAGTTATTTCTAAAGTTGAAATTTTTGAAAGCATAAAGATAAACATGAAATAAATTTTCATGAAGCGATTTTCATATTTAGCTTAAACTTGCAAAAACTTTGGATTTAAAATATAGTCTTTTTAAAATTTATAGTAATTCACTCATTGCAAATGGAACTTCCATTCAAATTACCATTTGGATACATTTTACATTTGTAATTGTAAATTACTACATTAATAATAATGTATTGTGTACATCAAAATTGCTAAGAGAATACATTTTAAATATCCTTACCACAAAAATTTTGTTAACATGATAAATAGGTTAATTAGATTAATTTAATTATTCTACATTGTATACGTGTCATAGCATTATCTTGTACCTTATAAATATAAACAATAAAAATTAGACATAACTGAGTTTATAGTTTCCAGCTTTTGATTCACATATCCCAATATGTGAAAGTTGAGGTGTTTTTCCTGAAAAATTCTGGTGGGCCAAAATAGAGATCAGTTCTAAAATCAGACATAGATGAGGTAGTTTTCTTTGCATTTGGATTCTGTTTCTACATCATACTTTGTGTTCAAACTTTATTACCTTGAGCCAAAGTAAGCAATTATAATAGAACTGCATACTGGATATAGTTCTGGGAGAAAAAAGAAAAAAGCTGAAATCAATTAAAAAAAATAAGAGAATGAATCAATAAACAGTCTTGCTCAGGCAATTAAATATATAAATAAAAATGCAGAAATTATATCTACATACATATACACAACTATATTACAAAAAGTCTCAAGTTAAGTAAAATATATGCAAATGAAAAAGGCAGGGGTATCATTATATCATTCAAAAACATTTTGAAACACAAAAAATTACCGAAAATTCTGTGTTTCAGCCATACTAAGATGGACTTTTTGTATGAATGTCTCTGAAAACTAGATGACTCTTACAAAGTTATTTCAGAATAAAGTTTCTGCCTCATCAACACACACAATGACAGCATGTCTTAAAATTGATGAAGCCTTAAGTTTAATGAACTGTGGATTATTTTTGGAAATATATATAGTTGACCCTTGAACCACATGGGTTTGAAGTTTACAGGTCTGCTATACTCACTCCGCTACCCCTGAGGCAGCAAAACCATCCCCTCCTCTTCCTCTTCCTCTCAGCTTACTCAACCTGAAGATAATGAGAATGGAGACCTTTATGATAATCCAGTTATACTTAATGAACAGTAAATATATTTTTCTTTCTCATGATTTTCTTAATATCATTTTCTTTTCTCTAGCTTACTCATGGTAAAATGCAGCATATACCACATATACAAAATGTGTTAATTAACTATGTTGTTGGTAAGTTTTATGATTAACATTGTCTCATATGTAGTTATGTTTTTTGAAATTTAAAAGTTATACAGTAACTTTCAACTGCACAGGGGATCAAAACTCTTAATCCCCACTTTATTCACGGGTCAGTTGTATAGTAGTGAACATATAAAACACACATACAGCCGGGCTTGGTGGCTCAGCCTGTAATCCCGTGCCTTTGGGAGGCTGAGGTGAGTGAATTGCCTGAACCCGAGGGTTCGAGACCCACCTGGGCAGCAAGACCTCATCTCTACAATAAAAATCAGCCGGGCTTGGTAGCGAATGCCTGTAATTCCGGCTACTGGGAAGGCTGAGGCGGAAGGATCGCCGGAGCCCAGCAGGTCGAGGCTGCGGTGGCCGGGAGCGGCCACTGCACTCCAGTCTGGGCGACAGAGTGAGACTCCAACTCAAAAAAAATAAATAAAAAATAAAAATAAAAATAAAACACACATACAGGGAAGAAGGGGCACACCCCATCAACAAGGGTAACTGCACAATGAATATTTGTATACCTAACCCTGAGTTGTACCTCACAATTTTAAAGTAAAAAAATTTTAAAGTTAAAAAAAAAAGAAGAGGAAATGAGGACACAGACATGGACAGAGGGAAGATCACATGAAGATAAGATGGGGAAAATTAAAAAGAGGAAAAGACAATCTCTACAAGCCGAGGAGAGAAGTTACAGAAGAAAAAAAAAAAACCTGCTGACATCTTGATCTGGGACTTTTAGCCTCTGGAACTGTGAAAAAATAAATTATGTTGTTTAAGTCAAAAAATAAAAAAATGAAAAAATAAAAATAAAACACACATGCACATACATAAGTTACTGATAACTTATGCCATCTGCATGAACCTATGTTGTAGATCTATGCCATAATGGTTAAGTTGTTTGCTCCAGGAAATCAATTTTCTGGAAAATTTAAGATTAACCCCACAAATCATTTTATACTTTGCTTCAGGAAATTTCTCTATTAATTTATCAATGATAAAATATCTGCTCATTTCGGCAAACAGCTCACTTACCAAAAAGTTTACTTATCAAGACCCATTTTAACACATTCAGTGTTCTGTGTTCTTGTTTTAAGTGCTTATATTACAAAGTTATTAGGATGGTCATAATTGCCCCACCTTGAAATACAAACTACGTAGTACTTGAAATCTGACACTAAACATCTACAAATATTCTCCATCAAGGTAATGTTCCTTTTTATCCAGTCAGTTTGAATCAATGTTTTATTAAGGAGTTATTTGGTAATATTTCAAGCTATTAAACAATGCACAGCAACTTAAAGACACTGTTTGCCTCTGAAGACTATGTTAAGAGGAAGAGATGAGTCTGTGGTGTAGTATATAATGTTTTCTTTCTTGGGAAATAGGAGAAATAAGTAGGGATATTTGAACATCCACTTAAATTTGTTTTATGAAATATTTTCTGTGTGTTTCCATATGCATGAAATATCTCATGATTTGAAAATATAAAATAAACTAGAGAAGCAACAAGAGCAGTGAAAAACTGGTGATGAAAATCTTTATTCAGAATACTGTTATAGGAATTGAGCTTTAAATTTGACTAAGCTTTCTGACCACCAGTCAAAAATAAAAACAAACAACAAACATATTTTCTTATCGGTTTCCATCAGGTTTTTAAACACAATATTATCATAAGAATATACATTATAGGCTGGGCTCGGTGGCTCAGTCTGTCATCCCAGCACTCAGGGAGGCCAAAGCAAGTGAATTGCCTGAGCAGATAGGTTTGAGACCAGCCCGGGCAACTTGGCGAGACCTACTCTATACAATAAATACAAAAATTAGCTGGGCATGGTAACATGAGCCTGCAGTTCCAGCTACTAGGAAGGCTGAGGCGGAAGGATCACCAGAGTCCAGCAGGTCGACTCTGGGGTGGCCGTGAGCATGCCACTGCACTCCAACCTGGGTGACAGAATGAGACTCCAATTCAAAAAAAGAAAGAATACATGTTATAAACTGATCTATTTTACTGTAAAGTAAAATGAAGTTTATCATAAAAGGCTTATATCATTAAATAGAGTAAATAAATTCATACAACAGACAGTGTCAAAATAGACTTTGAACCATGTATTTATAGCCTATAGAGTTACTGCAAACTATCTTCCAAAGCCTATTTGGATTATAGTTTTGTCTTGGCTTTTTTAAGTCTTTAGATTATAAATAAAATCGCATATATATATATATATATCTATATATAAAAATCATTTTTTGTTTGTGACATCTTTTATTTTAATACTCATAAAAATAAATTACATGAATTACATTCTTCTATTTTCATTACTTAAATTGACATTTTAGTATAGATGAGATCATGTTTCACACTGGTTTTCTTGGGATGCAGATACTGAGATGGAGATTAGTGAATAAGAAGTTTATTAGGGAGTACCCTAAAGCAGGGGTCCCCAAGCCCCAGGCCACCAGATCTGTGGCCTGTTAGGAACCAGACCACACAGTAAGAGGTGAGCAGTGGGCAAGCTAGTAAAACTTCATCTGTATTGTTGGCATTACTGTCTGAGCTCTGCTTCCTGTCACATCAGTGGCAGAATTGGATTTTCATAGGAGCTCGAACCCTATTGCTCAATGCTCATGGGAGCGATCTAGGTTGCACACTCCTCTTGAGAATCTAATACCTGATGATCTGAGGTGGAGCTGAGGCGGTGATACTAGCACTGGGGAATGGTTGCAAATACAAATTAACATAAGCAGTGAGGCTGGACAGCACAGAGACCAAACAAAAATCAATTGCTTGCAGACTCGTTTCAAACCCTTATCAGTGGGTGCCAAGTGAGTTGATGTACTTCAATTGTACAACTACATCTGGGGACAGGCTTTAAGACAGAATCCAACACGTATTTTAGTCCACATGTGGTCTACCCATTATTTTATTTAGCACTTCTGTCCACACCTCTTTTTTTAAATGGTGAGTTGTATAATTATTTCATTATATATTACAATGTAATAATAATAAAAATAAAGTGCACAAAAAATGTCATGCATTTAAATAATCCTGAAATCATCCCTCCCCCCATACCCCAGTCCACGAAAAAACAGTCTTCCATGAAACTGGTCCCTGATGTCAAAACGATATGGAACCACTGTCCTAAAGATCAACCCTTGTGGAAGGGAAGAGGAGCAGAATCAGGGAGTGTAGAATTTTCACTGTGATGCACTTTGGTGGAAAACTCATTGTAGTCTTCAAGGGATATTGAAACCAAGATGACCTTTCAGAGTTATCATCAGTTAGAGTGAGGGGCCTAGAGCTTTATAATTCTGCATGAATTGGTCTCTGGATATATACTTCCCAGGAAGGGATATATCTTTGGGCAAAGGAGTTTTCTTTAGTTGAGGCGATTTTCAAAGTAAACCTTCCACTGAGAGCTGCTTAGTTAGCTGCATTTTCAGCAGCCAAAACTACAAATTGTCTATTCCTAGAGAGGAATATAGATATCATATTCCAGTGTCTACCCTACTGCCAACTTTTTGAACCACTGAAATCTACTTTTCAAACTAAGTTCTAGAAACTGCTCTTTGGAGATCCCAGTGGGCTTTATTTCCAAGGAAGAGCATAGAAGATAAAGATTAGGAAGACAAACAGCATGCCCTTCTACTAAGCTGGTATCTGGGACAGATGTTGTGCACCATCCTCCCTCTTTTGTATGGCCAGCTGGCACTCTGGTGATGTTGGTGGTTGATGAGTTGGCATGCCTTAGACTCATCCATGAGAGACCCAAATTCTTTATCACCATGTTTTTTTCAAGTTATGTTTGATTCTCTTGTCATTTAACATAAAAAATGAGCGAGGGCATAACAAGTGAAATCCAAGGGGATTACCAGAATACCTATACATATTCTTGCCAGTCTACAGTGTTTGTCAGGGACTCTACCTCCCTTGCTGAGAGCGGGACTCCTTTTCTTGCCTACTGGATCCTTGGCATAAGGTTCCTGAAATGTTGATGCTAGCACTGCAGCTTATGATTCAACGGTTCTCTTTGTTTTTGTTTGTTTGTTTCTTTTTTCCCCCTAGAAGAAATATTTTCCTTTTGGAAAATAGGATGTTGAAAACTACAAAATCCAGAGCTCCATGAACAGTAAGCATACACTCCCTGAGTCACTATGATTAAGGTAAGTGGGGTCACTTCTACTTCCATACTTTTTTTCCTGTACACAGCATTACAAAAAAAACTAATGACAATTTTTTTTTAGTGAATTATTGAGGATAGCAAATCATTTTAGCTAAGTGTTAACTCAAAACTGATGCTTCAGCTTTGCCTTCAAAAGGCATTTCCATAGATGTATACTTTTTTTAACTCTAGGTTGTGGGATTTGTGATTTGATCAGAACATTCCATGATCACAAGCCTATTCCTGTAATATAAAGTGATTCTCTTGGTTTTACGTGATGCCATATGGGCTCTTGTGCTGATGGATCTAATACTACCCAAGCCCTCAGTAAGTGGTCCTTATTGAAACCATATGGACAATAAAGGTAAACCCATACTAAGATGGTATATTTATTTGTGTCATAATTAATTGCGGTCTCTCCTATACTGTGATAGAATGAAGACAAATCTTCACCAAATGATTAATTGACTTTCTTGAGATATGACCCTGTTTCAGGAACTCAAATTTGGTTCTGTTTCTGACATTGGTATTTGTCAGCCAACAATGGCTAGATTCCACTCTTAAGAGGAAATCCATGCAATTTGGTGTATGCATAGTTTCCACACCTGACATCACAGCTACTCCACTAATGTGCCAATTGTAGTGAACCTGAGCAGCTGATGAGAGAAGATGTCAACTTCAGTTGGCCAAGTCATATTATCTACCAAAGTTTTTGGTGTCCCTTCTGTGATGAGTACTTCAAAACAGACATTACAATGTGACATCAAGCCCTTCACACGTAGTATTCTCATTTTATACAAATGTGCAAAAATAAAATACACACACACAATGACATATTATTCTTCATAATGCTGTTATTCAAAAGAATGGAGAATAATACTAAGAATGACACTATTGTCTACAAGATGATAATTTTATACCATCTTTCCTTTGCTATAATTTTTATTAACAGGTCTTTTCATTTATACTTTCACTTATGCACAAGCCAAAAGTTCAGCAATGAGAATAAATTTTATATTATTTTGCCATTTACTATGTAGAGTTTATTTAAGTTTTTTTTTAAAAATATTTTTTTATTTTAAAATTGCGGGGTACAGTTAAGGGTTAGGTATATAAATATGCATTGTGCAGGTACCCTTGTGGATGAGGTGTGCCCCTCCCATCCCCAGACAGATATTGACTACCGTTAATCTTAACTCCCTTCCCCTCCCTCCCCTGCCCCCCATAGTTTCCTGCCACTGTCAATCCTTTTCTTATAGTATTACAATAGTTGTTCAAGGTCCACTTATGAGTGAGAACAAGTGATACTCAGATCTTTGTTTCTGCAAGAGATCATTCAGTATTATAAACTCTAATTCCATCCAGGTTACTGTGAAATTCATGATTTTGTTCTTTTTTATGGCTGCATAATATTCCATTGTGTATATGTCACATTTTTTTAATCCAGTCCTCTTTTGATGGACAGCATGGTGGTTCCGTGATCTTGCTATTGTGAATAATACTGCAATATAACATACATGTGCAGGTATCTTTTTTGTAGAGTAACGTGAGTTCTTCAGGGTATATTCTCAGCAGGGGGATTGCAGGATCATATGGAAGGTCGATTTTTAGAGCTTTTAGGAATCACCACACTGATTTCCACAGAGGCAGCACTAGTTTACACTCACACCAACAGTGTAGAATTGTTCCCTTTTCACCACATCCTCTCCAGCATCTGTTATTTTTTGCGTTATTGATAATGGTCATTCTGACTGGAGTTAGGTGTTATCTCAGTGTAGTTTTAATTTGCATCTCCTTGATGACAAGTGAGGTTGAATGTTTCTTCATGTATCTGTTGGCTGCTTGTATCTCTTCTTTTCAGAAGTGTCTGTTCATATCTTTTGCCCACTTTGTAATGGGGTCATTTGTTTTTTTTCTTTTCAGCATGTTTGAGTTCCTTATAGATCCTAGATGTTAGGGCTTTGTCAGACATGGAGTTGGCAAATACTTTTTCCCAGTCTGTGGGCTGTCTCCCTGCTCTCTTGATGGCTTCTTTGACTTTGCAGAAGATTGTCAGTTTAATGAGGTTCCACTTATCTATCTTATCTCTTAAGGCCTGTGTGTTTCAAATTTTGCTCAGGAATTGAATGCTAGTTCCAAATTTCATAAGGGTGTTTCCTGCATTTTCTAAAATTCTTATGGTTTGAGGTTTTACATTTAGGTCTCTGATCCATTTAGAGATAATTTTTGTGTATGGAGATAGATCGGGGTCTTCTTTGAGGCTTCTGCATGAGGTCAGTTTTCCCAGCACCATTTACCGAATAGGTTCTCCCCTTCCTAGTGGTGGGTGTTGGAGGCTTTGTCGAAGATGAGTTGGTTGAGAAATTGCGGTTTTGCTTCTGGAATTTCAATTCTATTCCATTGGTCTATATGCCTGTTCCTGTACCAATACCAAGCTGTTTTGATTATTGTAGGTTTATAGTAAAGTTTGAAGTCTGGTAGTGTGCTACCTCCTGTTTTGTTTAGTTTTTTTTTTTTTTTGCTGAGGATTGTTCTAGCTATTCTTGGTCGTTTATGTTTCCATATGAATTCCTGTATTGTTTTTTCTAGGTCTGAGAAAAATGTTGCTGGTAATTTGATGGGTCTTGCATTAAGTCTTTAGATTGTCTTAGGTAGAACGGACATCTTCATAATGTTGATTCTTCTAATCCATGAGTATGGAATATTTCTCCTCTTGTTTGTGTCATCTTTGATTTCTTTGGGCAGTGTTTTGTAGTTTGCATTGTAAAGGTCTTTCATGTCCCTGGTTAGGAAAATACCATTTTTTGTGTGTGTGTGGCTATTGTGAATAGGATTGTGCTTTTTATTTGGGTTTCTGTTTATTATTGGTGTAAAGAAATGTGATTGTCTTTTGCCCATTTATTTTATACCCTGAGACTTTGTCAAAGTCCTATATCATTGCAAGGAGGCTTTTGACAGATTTTCTTGGGTTTTCAAGATACAAAATCATGTTATCTGCAAAAAGAGATAACTTGACTTCCTCTTTTCCTATTGGATACCCCTGATTACCTTCTCTTTTCTGATTGCTTTAGCCAGGACTTCCTTTTTTTTTTTTTTT